>NC_057389.1:101549431-101588407 GCF_019320065.1 Cervus canadensis
AGGGACGCCAGGAGCCCCCTCTTCCTCACTCACTCATTCTTCTGCTCTGCCCTCGAGACCTTCCCCACATCCTGTCCTTCCAGCCCTAGTCTGTTTTGGGGCCCATTTCCTGCCTGACTTCCACACATTAGTGCACCTCTGAGGCCGGGCTGCACAGAGCCTGGTCTCCTGGCCTCTCCAGTCTCCATGGTGACCTTGAGACCTCCTCAAGGGTGCTGTCCAGGGTCTGCTCTGCTTGTGGTCCATTTCCTGTGTCTTTTCATTCTGGGTTACAGCTGTCCCACAGGAACTGGCTATCACCTGCCCACCCCCACCTATAGGACCACAGCTCCCCATACCCTCTCTGTCCCAGGATCCCGTCCTTTAATCTCACCTTCCCTCCTCCCAAGATATCCCAATGGGCTCAAAGTCCAACCTGGATAAAGTTCACTTCCTCTTTAAGAAGCCCTCTTAGACCTCCCCATCCTCCATGCTTGCCAGCTTTGTGCCGCAGACTTTGATCTTTGAATTGGTTCTGCTTATGATTAATTAAACAGTCAATTGTCCAATTACATATTAATCACCTTCCAATTTGATGCTAGTTCTGGGGAGCTGGCACTACAGTGTCTCCTCCAGGGCTGGCATCATGGAGCCAGTATTAAGCATGCAAAATAAATGTTTGGTTATCTAGGTGATGAACTTGCCATCACCTTCTCTGTCAAGGTCAAAGAAATGAGTACCCAGCTCTTCCCATCTAACAGCCCGGCTGAGAGATGAGAACATTTTTTCTTTCCTGTCTGGGATGAGAACTACAACTTGAGGGAGGACTTACTGCAATTTTACTGTTTATTATGGCAAAGTTCAGAAGCCCAGAACAGGGGGCACTCCAAAGCTTGCTGTGCAGATTTCCTGAGAGTCTGGGTCTAGAAATGGTCTCTGCAAGCCCTGGAGGTAACAGGAATGTTATAAAATTACTGCAGTTCTGCCCTTCCCTCCAAGGGCTTGGCTGTGTGGTCTGGTCTTGATCACTCTTCCTTCCTGCGGCCCCTCTTGCTGTGTGACCTTGGCTGAGTCACTCTCTCTCTCTGAACCAGTCTCACCAAGTGCACTGAACCCTCACCTGAGGTCCTTGGGGAGAGGGGAACAAAGCCCGAAAGTAAAAGTGACTTACATTCACCTGCCTAGAGCACCTGGAGCACCTGGGGGTATTTGTCAAGCTTGAATGGAGCATCCTGATGGAGGTGACGCTTCTCCAGGAGCATCATCTTCTTCCCGTTGCATTGCATGTGGTGTCAGTTTCTTCCTCTATAAGTGGCACGATTGAAAGTCATATCCCTAGGTTGCAGGGGAATAGACAGACAGGACGCACTCTGCACAGAGCCTAGCCAATAGAGGAGGTTTGTAGGTCTGAGTTGCTTTCCTGATTAATGTCTGTCCCTTGGCATCTGCCAGGGCTGGAAGGTCCCAGGTCTGCAGACCCTTTACCACGCAAGGAACTGGAGGCCACGTGGACCATCCAGATTATGAAAGGAAGTGGGACCCAAACCTAGGGAGAAGTCCTGAGGCCACCCTGCACCCACAAACCTCCCCCATAGGGATCTCCTGTAGGCACTCCTGGGACTGAGACCACTTCCAGGACATGAAAAATCTGACTTCTCAAGCCAAGGTCAGCCTCCCTAAGGGTAGAGAGCCTGTCTTTTCCCTGTGTCCTGGGGTACATCCTGGGGACTTGGAGGTACTCCAGGTCCCTTCTGCCCCCAGAGAAGGAGGAAGCAGAGACTCTCTCCATCATACAGAATCTGACACACAGTCCACTGCAGTGGCTCCATCTGGGAAGTGATGGCCCTTCCTTGCTTGCAGGTGCCCCCCACGGAGCAGGGCCTGATCAACTTCGCTCAGATGGCTGCCAACTACCCCCGTGGATATTTGATCTGGTTTGGCCCCATTATCCCCATGGTCGTCTTCTGCCACCCTGACATGCTCCGGAGCATCACCAACGCCTCAGGTATCCAGGCAGAGCTTGTGGTGGTGGGTGCCATGACATATCTGAGGGATTCCAGCTCCTCCTTGCCAACATTTGAAGTGGCCCCTGCAGGACACTGGCCCCTCCTTCCCTCTTCTCGCTCAGCCATTTCCTCCTTTCTTTCATATATTCATCACCCCCATTCTTCCTCACACTGTTATCTATACCCCACTCTGGTGCCCTGCTAAAAGATGTCCCCAGTCTCAGGACTCAGATCTGGAACAGGATATCCCTGACCTGGTGTGGTTGGTCAGGAATCGGCCAGAGGGAGATGGGCTGTGGAAACCCAAGAATAAGCAAGGTCCTCTGTCGGGGCGTGTTGGAAGGCTTTCTGGAAGAGGAGGTGCTGGAACTGGATTTGGAACAAGGAACAGATATATTTGAAAGCAGAGGGTAGAGCGATGCAGTGGGCATCCATAGCATCCCAGGCCCCCTGGCAGATCTGCCCTCAGTCTCACTCATCCCCAGATCCCCAGTGATGATCTGGCTGGAGATCTGGCGCATGATCTGGGCTGCTATTTTTGTGACATCTACCTCTCCAACGGGTCGGCTTCTTGACTGTATGCTGTGACTCAGCCACTTCTAATTCAGGGCCTTCCTTCTCCAGTGCCCAGGGATCTCCCTGAGGAGACGCTACCCCATCCCACCCTGGCTCCCTCACTTTGTCCTCTGCCCCTCCCATCCACAGACAGACCAGGCAAGCAGGGGAATGGACAGCTTCTGACAGAGACCTGGTTTCTGACACCAGATTACTGAGTGACTCTGGGAAGGGCCCTAGCTCTCTCTGGCCTGCTGAAGTTTCTTTCAGCTGTTAGTGGAAGAAACTCAACCCTGTATGATCTGTTCAAAGAAAGAGTATCAATTGACTGTAAACTCCAAGGAAGATGTCTTCAGGACAGCTGGATCTGGGTCTTAAAATGTCATCAGAAATCTGTTTTCATCATTTAGCTTTGTGCTCATCTGTGATGGTTTCCCTCTGATGCTGGTAAGATTGAATCCCCCAAGCTCAACCCCCATGGAAAAGTGAACTCATTAAAAACAGTTTTAGAAAAAGTTGAAGGTTTCCTTTAATTTGCCTGGCTTGGGTCATAGGACCAATTCCCGTGCTCCTGAGACTCTGATTGCATGTCTTGGCAGGCACAGGGTTATCTGAGCTATTGTTTTAGGGTTCAGAGCAGTTCAGTGGTTAAGAATTCAGACCCTGGATTCAGGCACACCTGACCTCATGTGTCAGGCATAGTATCTGTGAAACTGTGGGCAAGTCATTTCTTTATTCAGAGCCTCAGTTTCCTTATCCGGAAAGAGATTGAACATGGTGTCTGGGATCCACACAGGGCAAGACCCTTCCTATCCCTGCACCTGAATGGACATCCAACTGTCCTTTATGGAGGGTGTGGGGAAGGAGCCTGAGAAAGTGTGAGGACAGAGGAGCAGCTGCTGAAATTGACTCATGGCTTCAGGTATGGCTCTCTGCCCTACAAGTGCTCCCCTCTGGCAGCCTAGAAGAGCGCGAATTAGGTCCTATTTGTTCCTCTCCAGATTCAGAGCTGGGAGGAAGGTCTCCTGTACACCCAGGGCCTGGCCAGCACCTATGGGGATGCGTGCTGCTGGTGGGTGGGGCCCTGGCACGCTATCATCCGCACCTTCCACTCCACCCGCATCAAGCCTGTGCTCTTTGCTCCAGGTAGATCCTTGGCCACAGCTTATCCCCTGTCATGGTCTGTGTTGCCTCTATTTGGGCGGCTGACCATGATGCAGACAGTGGGGGTGTGTGGCCAGGGTACCACTGTTTCTCACTGCAGACTCCCACCTGCCTGACCTCTGGTCATGTCTGTGCAGTGTCTTCTGTGTGGCCACATCTGGTCACATTTATGTGACCACATGTATCCACATGGATTCTGGTTACAACTGGTGTATGTTACACCTGGTGACACCTGATATAATTTATACCTGAGCTCAGAGATGTTCTCAGTCATGTCTGGAGCTCAGCTGTGGCCAAGGACATTTGAGGCATCTAGGAGTCTCTCTGGTTCTTATCTGAAATGTCGTTAGAGATTGTCTGGCTCTCCTGTTGATCACTCCTGGGCCACATGTGGAGTTTGCCTCAGGTCTGGGGCTCAGGGTCGCTTTGAGAAATGCCTGCGACCTTCTGTGAGTCCTGCCTGTTTTGGGTCTTAAGGTATGCCTGGATCACACTTGGTTCATGTCTGTGAGATCAGTGTATTCAAGCCCTGTCTGGAGCCTGCCTGGGGCACCCTGGGATCAGGTCAGATGGTCTTCAGGTGCACGGCAGATCTGTTGCATCACGTCAGGTTGTGTCCCGCCTGTTGGGGCCACGTCAGATGTCTCAGGAGAGGTCCTAGTGCTGGGGCAGGTGTGGTGCCCTTGGTCCCTGTAAAGGTGTTTTGTAGAGGGCTGGGTTTTGCTTCCATGTCAGAATGTGTTGGACTCTGTAGGCCATGTCAAGGAATGTTGGGGCATGTCGTGTCATTCTGGGCTGTGTCTAAGCACCGTGAGTGTGTCTATGGGCTCTGCCTTTGCTCTGTTCTGTGCTGCAGCCTGGTCTGGTCCCTTCTCCCCTCCCAGCTTCCTGTGCTCTTGGTCCCATTCTGCTGTGTTGGGGTTGGAAGGGGAATGCAGATTCCTGGCTGGAAGCCTCGACCCCCCATCAAAAGTCCCTCTCCTCTGCATCTACCTGACCCCTGATTGTCTTTACTCATTTCAGCTGCCATTGCACCCAAGGACATGCAGTTCTATGGCACTCTAAAACCCTGGCTTGGTGAGTAACTGTGAGTGAAGGGGATTGGGGATGACCGTGGAGATCCAGGGGAAGGTGTTCCTTTGCCCACTCCCCATGGCTGTCTCTGCTAGGGGATGGGCTCCTCCTGAGTGCTGGTGACAAGTGGAACAGTCACCGTCGCATGCTAACACCTGCCTTCCACTTCAACATCCTGAAGCCCTATATGAAGATTTTCACCAAGAGCGCAGAGATCATGCACGTGAGTCTCTTGAACCCAGGGTCCCAGCTGGAGTCTTGAGGATAATGGGGACTCAGGAACGTCTTGTCTGGAATTCTGGATCTTCCAGTTGACTTTGAGGCCATTGTTCTTCCTCCTGAACCTTAGTTTCCTTGGCTGATAAGTACGCCTAATGTGAGCCTTGCTTTGCAAAGTGGTCAACATGATGTAATGGAGCCATGTTCCTGACATGTAGTAGGTGCTCAGAATGTGTTAGCTTCTCTTTTTCTTCACAGAAGCCTTGGAATCTTGAGACATATTTTAGGAAAATAATGAATGTTGTATAGTAGTTATGCTGGAGTAACAAATCACTTAAAAACAATAACATGAAAGTGAAAGTCACTCAGTTGTGTCTGAGTCTTTGTGACTCCATGCAGTCCATGGAGTTCTCCAGACTTGAATACTGGAGTAGGTAGCCTTTCCCTTCTCCAGGGGGTCTTCCCAACCCAGGGATTGAACCCAGGTCTCCCACACTGCAGGCAGATTCTTCACCAGCTGAGCCACCAGGGAAGCCCAAGAATACTGGAGTGGGTAGCCTATCCCTTCTCAGCTGATCTCAGATTGTTTCACCCAGGTCAAATGGACTTCCTTTTACGTGATTCTCTCCCTAAAAGACATTTCAGTTTTGTTCACTGGCAGAAGCAATGTTCCAACAGACTGAGAAGAAACTGCAATGCCCTTTTATTTTTATTTTACTTTTTAATTGGAGTTTAATTGCTTTACAATGTCATGTCATGTTGTATTCTGCCATACAACAATGCTAATCAGTCATATATAGCAGCTTCCCCCAGCTATCCATTTTATACATAAGAGTATATATATATATCAACGCTGCTTTCTCAATTTGTTCCACCCCCTCTTCTCCCTGCTGTGTTCAAGAGTCAGTTCTCTATATCTGAATCTCCATTCCTGCCCTGCAATTAGGTTTATCGGTGCCATTTTTCTAGATTCCATGAAAAGTGAAAGTGATAGTCTCTCAGTTGTGTCCAATTCTTTATGACCCAATGGACTGTAGCCCATAGGCTCCTCTGTCCATGTAACTCTCGAGGCAATACTGGAGTGGGTTGCCATTCCCTTCTCTGGGAGTCTCACTGACCCAGGGATTGAACCTGGGTCTCCTTTCATTGCAGGTGGATTCTTTAATGTTTGAGTCACTAGGGAAGCAAATTCCAAATATAACAAACTATTTTCTTTTTCTCTTGGCCAATATAAGACTTACTTCACTCCGTGTAACAGGCTCTAGATTCATCCACCTCAGTACAGCTGACTCACATTTGTTCCTCTTGAGACTAAGTACACTGTGCCTATGTGTACACCACATACTTCTTAATCCATTTATTTGTCAATGGGCATCTAGGTTGTTTTCATATCCTGGCTATTGTAAACAGTGCAGCAACAAACATTAGGGTATATGTGACTTTTTGAACTATGATTTTCTCAAGATATTTGCTTAGTATTCCTGGTTTTTAAAGAAATCTCCATACTGCGCTCCACAGTGGCTATATCAATCTATAGTCACACCAGTAGTGCAAGAGGATTTCCTTTTCTCCACATCCTCTCCAGCATTTATTGTTTGAACATTTTTGATGATGGACATTCTAACTGGTGTGAGGTGGTACCTTATTTTAGTTTTGATTTGCATTTCTCTAACAATGAGCAATGCTGAGCACCTTTTTCATGTGTTTATTGGCCACCTGTATGTTTTCGGAGAAATATCTCTTGAGGTCCTCTGCCCATTTTTTGATTGTGTTTTTTGTTTTTCTGATATTGAGCTGCATGGGCTGCTTCTATATTTTGGAGATAAATCCTTTGTCAGTTTCTTTATTTGCAATTATTTTCTGCCATTCTGAGGGTTGTGTTTTTACATCATACCAGATGGACCTAATTGATATCTACAGGACAACCCTTCCAAAAGCAACAGAATACATTTTTTCCCCCCTCAAGTGCACATGTGATCCAGGATAGATCACATCTTGGGTCACAAATCAAGCCTTAGTAAATTTAAGAAAATTGAAATTGTATCAAGTATTTTTTCTGACCCCTATGCTATGTGGTTAGATATCAGTTATAGGAAAAAACTGCAAAAAACACAAACACGATTTAAAAAAACCTAGAAACCAATGACATTGAAAACATGACAACTCAAAATCTATGGGATGCAGCAAAAACAGTTCTAAGAACTGCTTTTCAAGCCTATCTCAAAAAACAAGAAAAATATCAAATAAACAACCTAATATTACACCCAAAGCAAATAGAAAGGAAGAACAACAAACCCCCAAAGTTAGTGGAAAGAAAGAAATCATAGAGATTGGAGCTGAAATAAAAAAGAAATGAAGAAAAAAGTACCAAAGAGCAACAAAACTAAAGGTGATTCTTTGAGAAGATAAATAAAATTGATAAACCATTAGCCAGACTTCTCAGGAAAGAAGAGGGAAGACTCAAATTGATAAAATTAGAATTGAAAAAGAAGTTACAACAGACAATGCAGAAATGCAATGCCTTTTGGGGTCTTGGTTTGGGGTAGCCTGAAAGTGAAAGTCACTCAGTTGTGCCCTACTCTTTGCAACCCCATAGACTATACAGTCCATGGAATTCTCTAGGCAAGCATACTGGAGTGGGTAGCCTTTTCCTTCTCCAGGGGATCTTCCCAACCCAGGGACTAAACCCAGGTCTCTTACATTGCAGCTGGATTCTTTACCAGCTGAGCTACAAAGGAAGCCCAAGAATACTGGAGTGGGTAGCCTATCCCTTCTCCAGTGGATCTTCCCAACCGAGGAATTGAACTGGGGTCTCCTGCATTGCAGGTGAATTCTTTACCAACTGAACTATCAGGGAAGCCTATGGGGCACCCTAGTCATCATTTTTCTCAGGTTATTGGTCCAATAATAACTAGTAAACTAACTAATAAAAGCAGGTCCAAGGCTAACTCAGAATCAAAGAATGGTGAAATAAGCTCCATGCCCTATTATAATCTACTGAAAAAATCACATTGCAAAGGGTGATTCCATATATATATATATGGAATTGAAGAACTAAAGTAAAGGACTTTGTGAAGTGCTTGGGATTTTTCTATACTTGCAAATGGACAAGTGAGCCTGTTACTGTTTCCTGGATTCTGCCATTAGACAGGAGAGTCCTGAGTCACAGACAGAGGGCAGTTTATTCCTCTTGGCTCAATAAATGGCATGTGCTTCCTGCTGGTTTGTATTATCCCTCCAAGTAATCAAAGTCCATGAGGATGACACAGGTGGGCTTCAACTGGTGCCTGCTCATATAGTATGTTGTATTACAGTGGGGGGAAGTGCTAGGTTTAGGGGCTATATGACTTTTAGAACTAGAAGCAAGCCTGATATTTTCCCAGGAAGACACATTACCTCACTCCTCAAGGTTGTTTACTACACACACAACTCTGAGAAATGGCCCAGGTAAAGAACATCAGGGTCTTTCTTTTTTTTTTTTTTTTTTTTTTAGTATACCAAGCAAGAATATGCAGGGATACTCAGGGCCCATGGAGAAATATCTTTCTCAACATAGGGGGCAGTTTTCTAATCATCTTTTAACAATGAAGATGATGAAAGCAAAATTTATTGATCATGGGATTCATGTCTATGCAAAGCAGAAAAAGAGACACAGAAGTACAGAACAGACTTTTGAACTCTGTGGGAGAAGATGAGGGTGGGATGTAGCGAAAGAACAGCATGTATATTAACTATTGTGAAACAGGTCACCAGCCCAGGTGGGATACATGAGACAAGTGCTCGGGCCTGGTGCACTGGGAAGACCCAGAGGAGTCGGGTGGAGAGGGGGGTGGGAGGGGGGATCGGGATGGGGAATACATGTAAATCTATTGCTGGTTCATGTCAATGTATGACAAAACCCACTGAAAAAATAAATAAATAAATAAATTAAAAAAAAATAATAAAGTGGAAAGAAAAAAAAAAAGAATATATAAAGAGCAGGAGGCTGAGTCAGGATTTAAATCCAGATCTCTTGACTTCCAGCAATGAGAACTTCACGTTCTACAAGTAACAGCTTGCACTTCCACTCAAGCCTGATGCTCCCTGGGGATGGTCCTGGAACCAAGAGGCAGGGTCTTAGGGGAGTCCACCCAGGTGGTTGCAAAGGGGCCCCACCTGTCTCCTTCTCTGACCAGGCCAAGTGGGAGCACCTGGTCACAGAGGGCCACACCCATCTGGACATGTTTGAACACATCAGCCTCCTGACCCTGGACAGTCTGCAGAAATGTGTCTTCAGTTTTGACAGCAATTGCCAAGAGTGAGTTTCATTGCTGGGTCTGGGAACATGAGTCATAGACCCAAGGTAGTAGATGGGGGAGGGAGGACTGACCAGGGCAATTGGAAGGGCCTTCCTGGAGGAGGTGGCTCACAGCTGGACAATCCAGGACAGGAAATGGAAAGAGAAGGAGCTATCCTTTCAGGTAGGTAGAACCCTTTGATAAAGGCCAGGAGGGTAGGATGAGAAAAGAATGTGCAACAGTGAGGAGACACCAGGAAAGTAAGGTTGGAGGACTGAGAAGGTAATATCTTAATGGAATTCTGAAGTCAGGCTAAGAAGATATGAACTTTATTTGAGGTTTCCTGGGAGCTATGGAAGGTGTTTAAGCACATGAAGGTCTTGGTTAAAGTTGAGCTTGGACGTCTGACTCAAGAGAATCCAATAGTCATGTAGGCACTAGAATGCATTAACATTAGATGTAAGGAGACTAAGGAAGGGGCTGGGCCGTTGACCAGCTGGGAAAGGATAAGGTCTGAGCCGAGTGGATGGTATGGGGAAGGAAAAGGGGCAGCTACTGGGTGAGAGAGAAAGGAGAGAAGCATGGTATCCAAGCTGTTCTCTGGGTGCCTGGGGCATGGGGGCAGCTCACTGACATAGAATGGGTGTTGAGAAGAGTCTGAAGAGTCACATCTTCTGGCTCATCCCCACACTGTATCTGTAGGTCATCTGTTATTGAAGCCTCAATTCCTGAAAGGAGGTAGACCCCTGGCTTCTGGGCTTCAGGTTTTAAGTTGTTGCCTCCTTTATGCGCTCTTCCTCAGGAAGCCCAGCGAATATATCGCCGCCATCTTGGAGCTCAGTGCTCTTGTGTCAAAAAGAAACCAACAGCTCTTCCTGCACATGGACTTCCTGTACTATCTCACCTCAGATGGGCGGCGCTTCCGCAGGGCCTGCCGCCTGGTGCACGACTTCACAGATTCGGTCATCCAGGAGCGGCGCCGCACTCTCCCCAAGGAGAATATTGATGACTTCCTCAAGACCAAAGCGAAGACCAAGACTTTGGACTTCATTGATGTGCTTCTGCTGACCAAGGTGGGTTCCTCTGGGATCTGAGTTCAAGAGGTAGAAGGGACTTTGATTTGATCAAATAATTTGAACAGGATGCAGAGGGTCCTGGGGAGCCATGGAAGGTGCTTGTGGAAGGGAGGGATGGGTCAGGGATGTTTTAGAGATGATCATGTGCAATGTAGCCTGTAGGGGACTGCTAAGTCTGAAACTGTGAAGGGCCTGTGATTTGACTCTAATGCAAACTGATAAGTCAGTCTACCACTGAGGTAGACTCTACATGTATGTACAGAATCTATATATATATATACAGAATCCTGGAGCAGAGTAGCACATTTATTTCTCATAGCCATAATAGTAGCCTGAGTAGAATTGTAGCTCTGGCTCCCCATCCCCAAATGCCTATGAGCACACCATGATGCTTTTTTTGTACATCAGCCATGCTTGGATCACAGTACAAGTACCTCTAGATTTTGACATTTGGAACTTATACAGGGCAATTGGTACATCAGTCCCTTTCTCCCTATGGAGAGAGGGACTGGAAGAAAGACTATTCTGGAGCTTAAACAAATACTCTGGTGAGAAGGCAAATTCTACAGGTTGTAACCCAGGTTGCCAGAAACTTTTTGCAGAAATCCCCTGTCATGTCATCAACATGAAAATATTTTCAAATCACTGATTCCTTTCACCAGGGACAACACAGTAGAGAAAGATGTTAAGGAGGAGGCCTATGGAATATGGCCTCTAGTGACAGGCTGAGCAAAGGATTTCTAGGGCTTCAGGTTGGGATTGGGTTCCTATATGCAGTTTTAGAGATTGTCTCACATTAGACTCAGGGGTCCTCAGAACTAATGTGATTCTGGGGATCTCGCTTTCTCTGCAGGATGAAGATGGGAAGGGATTGTCAGATGAAGATATCCGGGCTGAAGCTGACACCTTCATGTTTGAGGGTGAGGGTCCCAGTTTGGGGCTACAGAAAGGGAGGGAACTTGCTGAATTGACCCTGGACTACCCCATCCCTCCCCATCTTCCCCATAGGCTTAATGCAAGGGAGCTGTCCATGCTCTAGTACCGAAGTAACCCAGAGACCCAAGCGGTTCTGGATGCCCCTCAGGCCATGATGCCACAGCCAGTGGCCTCTCCTGAGTCCTACACAACCTTACAAAACACTCAGAATACAAGGAGAGGGCAGAGTTTCTCTATCCCAGGGACTTGGTGTGTGGACCCTGGGCTACCTCATCCCTACTAATTCCCCCATGGTCCATACTGTGAGGGTTCTGTTCACCTTTGGTACTGAAGTAGCCCAGAGATCCAAGTCTTTCTGGATGCTACTCAGGCCATGACACCACAGCCAGTGGTCTCTCCTGGATCCTGTACAACCTTGCAAAGCACCCAGAATACCAGGAGCGCTGCCGGCAAGAGGTGCAAGACCTTTTGAGGGACCGTGAGTCTAAAGAGATTGAATGGTGAGTTCAAGATCTCATGGCCTTTTTCTGAACCCCTCTCCTTGGCTCTGCTCCCTTGTTGGGGAAGAGAGAAAATCTTTTTGTTGATTCTTTCACTTAGTGGGAATAGGAACAGAGCTCAGAGGCAAGATCTAGTACTCAGCATGGATAGCAGGGCAAGCTGGCTCTTGGGACAAAAATTTGGATTCTGAGATAATTTGCAACAATGTATGAGGACAGATGATGACACTTGGCACATATTCAGGAAGTGAACTTCCCCTCCACTTCCTTAATTTTCTCTCTGAAATCACAGATGTTTTCAAACATCTTCACTCTGTGTTTCCTCATCTCCTTCCCCCTCAAGTTCCTCATATTATTTAGTCCTCTGGATCATCGAGGGAATAAAGTATTCAACTCTTGTCCAGGGACACCTGTATCTTTCTTCACCCAGTCTCCATTTAGTAAACACTGCCACTCTGCCTCCCTATCCCCAGCTCTATACCATTTCCAATTCTTTCCAGCTTCTTTGTTGTCCTGGAGATTCAGAAAGGTCCCAGACACCCCCCAGTCTTTGCCTTTCAGGAGCTCCCAGCCTGGTGGAGGCATAGTTTCAAGTCAGGACACTTCCAGTGTACATGGGCAGGCCTGGAGTTTAGGCTAAGAGGGACAAAGTTGAGGGTGGAAGGTCTCACCTGAGACCCTGAACATTGGTGAGTAGATATTCGGGTGCATTTGAGATACAATTAGGTCAGGAAGACATCAGGGAATAAATTAAGAACTAGAAGGAAGGGAGAAGAGAGAGAGGAATGAAGGAGGGAGAGAGGCGGTTGTTGTGAATATATAATTGACCTGTGGGAAGCATATTACTTCGTAATATTAATACACAGTATCCCAGAGCGTGAAGTGGATATCCGTTTTTGGGTATCCAAGTAATCTCCAGGCTTTTAATGGACCCTAAAATTTTAGCATAGAGATCATACTCACATGTTGTTAAATTAACCCTTAGATACCCTTGTTGCTATGGTGAACCATATAGTCTATCTGGATTGAAAAATATTTATAAGTTTATTTGGATAATACACATTCACATTTCTTGATAAGTTGAATTCAGATACTTTATATCATGGAGATGGGAATGGCAACCCACTCCAGTATTCTTGCCCAGAGAATCCCATGGACAGAGGAGGCTGGCGGGCTACAGTCCATGGAGCCTCAGAGTCGGACATGACTGAGATACCAACACACACACACTGTGTATCATCACAGTCATCTTTTCTTTTATTATCTCTTCTGATGCTATTTCTAATAGAAAAACTAACAATTTATGGATAAAGCTTTCTTGTCCATAGCAAACAACAGCAAATGCTAAATATTTAGTGTCTTATCATTAGGAAAAATAAAGGTTGTTTAATAAAAGCTCTGGGTCAACTGGGGGTGTATATGGAGAAAAGTTAATTCATCCTGCTTCTTGGGCCTTATAAGAAAATAACATCCATATGAATCAAAGATTTAAATGAAAAATAAAGAAGTCTTAAAGTCTATAGGATAAACCATGAAAAGTTATTTTCTAGTTCCAGAATGTGCAAGGCCCTGTTTTTGACACAAATTCCAAGAGATGTATAAGACATTGGTATACGTTACCTGAAATGAACAGCAGTGTGTATGGTATTCAATATGTTGCTATATAATTTTTTTTAATGCAAAAAGGTACCTCTGGAAGGATACATAAAAAATAATCACTAGGAAAACTGAGAAGGGGAAGTGAGTGCTGTTGGACTATATGGGGTTTGTCTGAAGTTTTCCAGTTTTGAGTTAGTTAATTGTATCAGCTATGAAGAATTTAAATCACCACACAGAAAGGGGGGGGGATTTTAAAAAAAGAATTCAGCATCCCCTTACTGGATCTTGTCTTCAATGTTTATAAAAGTTTTCCAGTGAATTCTCTTGTTTTCTAAATATAAAATCACTATCTGCAAAAAATGACACATTTACCCCACATTTCAAATGGCATTACTCTCTTCCCCTGCCGCCCCCCCGCCATAAGTATATTAGCTAGCATCTCTCGTCCTATAGTTACATAACAGTAAACATTGAATCTGTTTCTTACTTATTTGTCTTCTGATTTTGTGGTCTTGCCATAAAAATATTTTATATTTACAAAATTGTAGAAGTTTCTATGGTTGACTTTTAGGTGAGTTGTTCAGAAAAATCTAAAAATATCTGACTAAGTTTCTTCTAGTACTTTTTTGATCCTGCATTTCTTCCTTCTTTCTTTCTTAAAGCTCATACTGAGTCATGATGGTCAAAGAAAGAGCTGTCTATATTTATGTATATGACTTAATCAATTTGGAGATATTTTATCCATCTGTGATTTTGTTTTAGGAAGAAGGATCTTAAGGAACAGTTGAGGAGTGTCTTTGCTTTTGTTCCCTGGATAATTGTCACGAGGTTTCCGTAGGGATGACCTGGTCCAGTTGCCCTTCCTGACCATGTGCATCAAAGAGAGTCTGCGGTTGCACCCCCCAGTCACCAGCATCTCCCGCCGCTGTACCCAGGACATTGTGCTCCCAGATGGCCGGGTCATCCCCAAAGGTGCCCACAATGACAACAGGAGGAGGTTCCTGGTCAGAAAGAGGGGCCAATAAGGCAGGGAGACCTAGTCCTGACTGGTCCTTCCTGTTCCACAGGTGTTGCCTGCCTCATTGATATTTTCGGGACCCACCACAACCCATCTGTGTGGCCAGACCCTGAGGTGATGCCTCCCCCACACCCTACCTCCATCATCTTTGTCCATTTCCCTTTGGGGACCCAAGGAGGGCACAGGGTTCTGGCAAATCAGACATCACTCTGTCCCATTATACACATATCTGCCTCTCCAAGGATGGATGTCCTGGGAGATACCACCCAGTAACCCTGTCTTGTCTTGCCCCCAGGTCTATGACCCCTTCCGCTTCGACCCAGAAAACATCAAAGGGAGGCCACCTTTGGCTTTTATTCCCTTCTCAGCGGGTCCCAGGTGAGGGCATTGGGCATTTGAGGTGGGAATGCGGTAGTGGGGGTGGCAGCATCTGGGACTGAGATTCCAGGCATGACTGTCAGGCAGGGAGGTGGGAAAAATGAAGATGGTCAGAGTTCTGGCTTTCCTTCCCTCCCCTGCCCTAGAGGTGACAGATAAACGTTTGGGGAATGGAGGTGGGCCCAAGGAGGGGCCTGCAGTGTGCTGAGAGCCCTTTCCCTTCCGCGTTTGCATTCAGAACTGGAATCTGGACCAGGCCCAGGGGATATGCAAACCCATGTCCGGGATCCCAGGAATTGTTAGGCTTCTCGGTCTCTGCAGATGGGGTTGGGGGTTGGGGGCCAGATTTCCGGCTTGGTGAGGCTGGGATGAAGGTCCAGGGAGTCGTCAGAGCCACCACTCCTGCCTGCAGGAACTGCATTGGGCAGACATTCGCCATGACTGAGATGAAAGTGATCTTGGCGCTCACCTTGCTGCGCTTCCGCATTCTGCCGGACAAGGAGCCGTGCCAGAAGCCAGAGCTGATCCTGCGCACAGAGGGCGGACTCTGGCTGCAGGTGGAGCCACTGAGCGCAGGCCAGCAATGACCCAGCACCTTCTCTCCTGGGCTCCTCCCTGACCCTAGACGTGGCAGATTGGAAATTAAACTTCGTGGTCACCTCTGCCCTAGGCTCGTCAAGAGACAGCAAGGAGCACATGGGGTCTGCTAGGTTCCAGGAAGGTGGGGGTTGCTGTAAACTTGGTGGCCTTTAGAGGGGCGGCTCAGGGGGGAACTTGGATCCCAAGTGTAAGACTACTCTTTAGGGAAGTCCAACTGCTTGATGCAGAGAGGGTCAGATGACCTTGGCTTTGCTCCCTGCCATGGTAATGTAAAGGTCACCGTCCCAGTCTGTCATTGACTAGTTGTTTGGCTTAAGAAAATTGTTTACCTCTCAGTTCCTTTATTACACATTGTAGCCACTTTACTGGGCTGTTGGGGAGACTGAATAAACAAGCATATGCAAAATGACTGACTCAGTGTGTAGTAAGCATTAGTAATCAATAAGGGTTCATTTCCTCACTTCTTTCTGCATTGCTTTCTTAAATTTAAAATGTTTTAAAGTCATCATAGGTATATTTAAATTTAGGGACATGTGGAAGCCTGCTGCTTCAGAGGACTATCATTAGAAGATTCAGCAACTTCAAAATTCCCATATTTACATCTATTGCAGTTTCAAAGGGCCTTGCTGTGATGCTGACCTGAAGTTGGGAACTGAAAAAATTTTTTTTTCCTATCACAGAGTCATGACCCAGGACTTCATTTTCATCTGGATGTTTTAGGGAGTGGAGGCCAAGTGGGTGGAAGTGGATGGGGCAGGAGTGGGGTCACTTCCTTCAGCTCTTGGGACAGCAGCTGCCCCAGGACTAGCCCCACTCAGGTTGCAGGGAGTCCTGGGATAGAGTCTTAGTCTCAGACACTTTCAGGAGCCAGAGGACTTAATGATTGCAAAATAAGAAAGAAATCCTACATCATAAAATGAGTAAATATTTAATATATTCTAAGCTGGAATCAGGATTGCCAGGAGAAATATCAATATCCTCAGATATGCAGATGACACCACCCTTATGGCAGAAAGTGAAGAACTAAAGAGCCTCTTGATGAAAGTGAAAGAGGAGAGTGAAAAGATTGACTTAAAACTCAACATTCAGAAAACTAAGATCATGGCATCCAGTCCCATCACTTCATGGCAAACAGATGGGGAAACAGTGGAAACAGTGGCTGACTTTATTTTTGGGGGGGCTCCAAAATCACCGCAGATGGTGATTGTAGCCATGAAATTAAAAGACACTTACTCCTTGGAAGGAAAGTTATGACCAACCTAGACAGCATATTAAAACGCAGAGACATTACTTTTTCAAAAAAAAAAGTCCATCTGTCAAAGCTATGGTTTTTCCGGTAGTCATGTATGGATGTGAGAGCTGGACTATAAAGAAAGCTGAGCGCCAAAGAATTGATGCTTTTGAACTGTGGTGTTGGAGAAGACTCTTGAGAGTCCCTTGGACGGCAGGGAGATCCAACCATTCCATCCTAAAGGAAATCAGTCCTGGGTGTTCATTGGAAAGACTGATGTTGAAGCTGAAGCTCCAGTTCTTTGGCCACCTGATGCAAAGAACTGACTCATTTGAAAAGACCCTGATGCTGAGAAAGATTGAAGGCAGGAGGTGAAGGAGACAACAGAGAATGAGATGGTTGGATGGCATCACTGACTCAATGGAGATGAGTTTGAGTAGACTCTGGGAGTTGATGATGGACAGAGAGGCCTGGTGTACTGCAGTCCATGGGGTCGCAAAAAGTTGGACACGACTGAGCAACTGAACTGAAGCTGAAAATCACAGTTGTTTTTCTTTGCTTTCAGAGTTTGTTATTGAAGACGTTTATCTTTTACCCTAAATGATACCTTGTCATAGAAGAAAATGCAAATAAAAAAAAAAGAAATAAAAGTAATATCCTTAACCCAAGCATGTTAAAGTAATCACTATTCATATTCTCTCACACATACTGCCAAGTTTTCATTATATTAATATTTGAAATTCTTATACCAGTAAAAATTTGACTTTTCATCTGAATGTGTTACATTTACATCATGTAATCTCTTTTTAAAAAAGTGTTATTTTACTGACTACCAAGCACATTGAAGCTGAAGCTCCAATACTTTGGCCACCTGATGCAAACAACTGACTCATTTGAAAAGATCCTGATGCTGGGGAAGATTGAATGTGGGAGGAGAAGGGGATGACAGATGGTTGGATGACATCACCAACTCAATGGACATGAGTTTGAGTAAACTCCAGGAGTTGGTGATGGACAGGGAAGCTTGGCGTGCTGTGATTCATGGGGTCACAAACAGTCGGACACGACTGAGTGATTGAACTGAACTAAACCAAGCACATGAAAGATGCTCTATGCCATTAGTAATTAGCCATTAGGGAAATGCAAGTCAGTGCCACCATGTGATACTGCTTCACACTCACCAGGATGGCAAGAATGTAAAACAATGGAAAATAGCAAGTGTTGGTGAAGATGCAGGATAGTTTGAATAATCGTTGTATAATCCTATTGTATAATAGTTGTGTAATCCTCATACATTGCTGTTGGAAATATAAAATAGTGCAGCCAATGTAGAAAATAATCTGATATTTTTCAGTAAAAAACCCTAGAATTATTATATGATTCAGCCATTCCATGCCTAGGTATCTACCCAAAAGAATTGGAAACAGGTACTTGTATGTATATCTTTGTAGAGGCACTATCCACAATTGCCAGAAGTTGGATATTTGGGAAACAATCCAGGTATCCAATAACAGATGAATGGATAAATAAAATGAGATATGTCCATAATAAAGAATATTATTGGGTCCTAAAAAGGAATGAAGCACTGATACATGCTGCAACATGAATGAACTTTGAAAGCATCATGCTAAGTGAAAGGAGAAAGACACAAAAGGTCATATATTGTATGATTTCATTTATATGAAATGTCCAAAATAGGCAAATCCATAGAGATAGATCCAGTAGCTGGAGGGTGGAGGAGGAAATAGACAGTGACTGCTAATGGTACAGATCTCCTTTCAGGTGATGAAAATATCTTGAAACCAGAGGAGAGGTGGTGGTTTCACAATACTGTGAATATACTAGATGCATGAAGTTGAACATGAACACTTCATAATAGTCAAATGGTGAATTTTATCTTATGTGAATTTTGCCTCAAGAAAAAAAATTATTCTTTTATCATACATTTTTTCCCTTGTTCATCTGTTTTTTGTATAATAATATATGTTGTGAACATCCTTCCACAGCATACAATCAACATCTTAGGGATCTTTAAATTCTTTTGTGTCAAGTATTCAAGTCACTTTACTTTTGTGAATGGCATCATGCTAGGAAATAATTTAGTTTGGCTCACTTTGTAAGAATTCTTTTTATGCACTTTGATAGCTTGAGATATTACAACCAATTTCAAACTGAGTTACTCTTAATCACATTCTCTGGGTGTAGAAAATTCATTTCTGTAGCAATAGATACCTTCCCCTTGGTATCTCTTAAATTCTTAGAGATGGGAGTACCAGACCATCTTACCTGTCTCCCGAGATACCTGTATGTCAGTGAAGAAGCAACATAACCATTGCTTCTCACAAACCTTTTACAGAACAACTGACTGGTTCAGGATTTAGAAAGGAGTACGACAAGGCTGTTTATTGTCACCCTGTTTATTTAACTTATATGTAGAGCACATCATGAGAAATGCTGGGCTAGATGAGTTACAAGCTGGAATCAACATTGCCAGGAGAAATATCAACAGCCTCAGATATGAGGATGATACCACTCTAATGGCAGAAAGCGAAGAGGAACTAAAGAACCTCTTGATGAAGGTAAAAGAGGAGAGTGAAAAATCTGGCCTAAAACTAAATATTAAAAAAGCTGAGATCATGGCATCCAGCCCCATCACTTCCTGGCAAATAGATGGGGAAAATGTGGAAGCAGTGACAGATTTCCTCTTCTTGGGTTCTTAAATCCCTGTGGATGGTGACTGCAGGCATGATATTGCAAGACGATTGCTTCTTGGCAGGAAAGCTATGACAAACCTAGACAGCATGTTGAGTTGAAAAGCGAAGACATTACTCTGCTGACAAAGGTATGTGTAATCAAGGCTATGGTCTTTCCAGTAGTCATGTACTGTTGTGAGAATTGGACGATAAAGAAGGCAAAGTGCGAAAGAATTGATGTTTTCCAACTGTGCTGCTGGAGAAGACTCTTGAGAGTCTCTCGGACAGCAAGGAGATCAAACTAGTCAATCCTAAAGGAAATAACCCTAAATACTCATTGAAAGGACTCATGTTGAAGCTGAAGCTCCAATACTTTGACTACCTGATGCAAAGAGCTGATTCATTGGAAAAGACACTGATGCTGGGGTAGATTGAAGGAGAAGAGGGCAACAGAGAATGAGATGACTGGATGGCATCACTGATGCAATGGACATGAACTTTGGCAAACTCAGGGAGATGATGAGGGACATGGAAATCTGGCATGCTTGTAGTCCATGGGGTTGTGAAGAATTGGACACGACTTGGTGACTGAACAACAACAAACAATAGATACACATGCATTCATGTAAAATGTGGGTGTAGTTAGACTCTTTTTATACAACACATAAGGCTTGGTGACTCCACAGGCACTGATGCTTTTGGTCCTATTAACAGAGGTAGACCCCTGGAAGCAAGAAGATGATGACACTTCAGCTCCCCAAGGTAAAGAACAATTTTATCCTCACACCAGTCTTATGGATTGGGAAGATTAACTCACTTGCTCAAGGTCACTCAGTTGATGAGTGGTTGGAGTGGGGGTAAATTTGATCAGCTTGTCTTCAGAAGTCATGCCTTGTCTTCCAAGGGAGTGATTTTTCAAGATCTGTCTCAGCTCCAGCTGCATTAGATCACCTGGAGAATCCCTGCAGGCTTACTAGATGAGAATCTTTGATGAGTGATGCCTAAATCTTTAAATGTAATATTTTGACATGAAATACATACACTCATGTTAAAAAAAAAGTACAGGGAAAAAATTGGTTCTCCATATATCCTTGGTTTCCCCAGTTTTTTCATCTTTTATTTTATTTTTTATTTTTTCATTTATTTTTATTAGTTGGGGGCTAATAACAATATTGTAGTGGTTTTTGCCATACATTGACATGAATCAGCCATGGATTTACATGTATTCCCCATCCTGAACTCCCCTCACACCTCCCTCCCCATCCCATCCTTCTGCATCATCCCAGTGCACAAGCCCTGAGCACTTGTCTCATGCATCCAGCCTGGACTGGTGATCTGTTTCACACTTGATAATATACATGTTTTGATGCTATTCTCTCAGATCATCCCACCCTCGCCTTCTCCCATAGAGTCCAAAGGTCTGTTCTATACATCTGTGTCTCTTTTTCTGTCTTGCATATAGGATTATCATTACCATCTTTCTAAACTCCATATATATGCATTAGTATACTGTATTGGTGTTTATCTTTCTGGCTTACTTCATCTTTTAAAATAGTTTTTATCATTTCATAGTATATTTATGCAAATAATATATGTGCTTAGCTACTCTCTGCTTCATCTTAAAATGGTATGTGAGCTTATAAACTACAAATAACAAAATTTTCTGTATTTGGTGCACAGCCTTGAGTTTTGACAAATGCCTAGAGTAGTGTAACCATCACTGCTGTTGGTAAACAAAAGCCTTTCACCTCACCCCCTGAGAAACACTGATCTATTCTCTATCCCTAGAGTCTGGCTTCTTTCACTTAGCAATGTATTTACGATTCACCCATGTGGCATGTATCAATGCTTTGTTTCTTTTTATTGCAAGGTAACATTCCATAGTAAGGATGGGCCATGTTTTCTTCACCAGTTGGAGGACATGTGTATTGTTTTCAGTTTTCTGCTGTTATGAATAAAGCTACTATGAACATTTTCATACAAGTGTTCATTGGACTTGGAGTGGGATACTAGGTCTTAACATATGTGCATGTGTAACATTAGAAGAAACAATGAAACTATTTCCAAAGTGTGCCATTTAAAGTTTTTAAATAAATAAAAATTCTCAGGACTTCCCTTGTTAAGTCCTGTGGTTAAGTGGTCAAGACTCCATGTTCTAATGCAGGGGATGTGGGTTCGATCTCAGATTGGGTAGATAAGATCCCACATGCCTTGCAGCCAAAAAACCAAAACATTAAAAGTAAAAGAAAAAATTGTAAGAAATTCAGTAAAGTCTTTAAAGATAAATAATATCCCCAGCTTTATTCAGATATGATTAACACATAATACTGCATCAGTTTGAGGTGTACAACATAGTTGACTTGATACACTCATAACTTAGGCAACCATGATCACTATAGTATTAGGTTACCACCTCCACCCCATCTCATAGTTGCCATTTCTTTTTCTATGGTGAGAACATTTAAGATCTGCTCTCTAGGCAGCATTCAAGTGTGTGATACAGTACTGTTAGCTCTAATCACCATACTATATATTAGATCCTCAACTTGTTAACTTTATAACTATTTGACCAACATCTCCCATTTCTCCCATTGCTATATCTCATGATAACCACCGCTCTATTCTTTTCCTTTTGAGTTTGTCATTTTTTGGATTCCACATATAAGTGATATCATACAGTAGAGTTTTCATCAATGTCTGTGTAGGGCATTGG
Source organism: Cervus canadensis (assembly GCF_019320065.1). Classification (NCBI taxonomy): domain Eukaryota; kingdom Metazoa; phylum Chordata; class Mammalia; order Artiodactyla; family Cervidae; genus Cervus; species Cervus canadensis. Next base: position 101,571,450 of record NC_057389.1, read on the forward strand.
TTCTAGGACTCCCTACAGACACCAAAATCTTGAGCTGCTCAAGTCCCTCATTGAAAATGGTGTCCTATTTTCATGTAACCTATTCATCTTCTCCTGTTTGCTTTAAATTATCTCTAGATTACTATAAAGCCTAATACAATGTAAATGCTATGTAAATAGTTGCTGGTGAGCAGCAGATTTAAGATTTGTTTCTTGGATTTTTCCATTGTGAATATTTTTTATTATGATTGGTTGAATCTGAGGATACAGAATGTGGAAACAGAGCTGCCTAGATATTTCTTTCTCTAACTTATTTCACTTAGCATAATGCCTTCAAGATCCATCCTCCTTGTCACAAATGGGCAGGTTTTCCTTCTGAATAATGCTCCACTGTATTTATACACACATCTTCTTCATCTATTGGTGGACAGTTATATTGTTTCCATATCTTAGCTATTGCAAATAATGCTGCAGTGAGCATGAGAGTGTAGATCAGATTTCAATTTTGCTGGAGTGTATGTTAGTTTTAGGGCTTCCTGAGTGGTTCAGCAGTAAAGAATCTGCCTGCAATGCAGGAAACCTGGGTTCAACCCCTGGGTCAGGAAGGTCCCCTAGCAGAAGGCATGGCAACGCAGTCCAGTACTAGACTGGAGAACTCCGTGGACAGAGGAGCCTGGCAGGCTGCAGTCCATCAGGTCACACAGAATTGGACACAACCGACACAACTAAGCAGAGTCTGCAGCACGGTAGTTTTAGAATTTGAGGACTTTCCACACTGTTTTCCATGGATGTCCATATCATTCAAAATTTCTGTCTTTGGGTGCAGGGGCAGTCCTAAGATGGCAGAGGAATAGGACGGGGAGACCACTTTCTCCCCCATAAATTCATTGAAAGAACATTTGAGTGCTGAGCAAATTCCACAAAACAACTTCTGAATGCTGGCAGAGGACATCAGGCACTCAGGAAAGTAGCCCATTGTCTTTGAAAGGAGATGGAGAAGTCTTGAGGCTTGTAAGGCCGTAAGAACAAGACTGAAAACCAGAGGCAGGAGGCTTAAGTCCAAAACCTGAGAACACCAGAAAACTCCTGACTCCAAGGAGCATTAACCGATAAGAGATCATCAAAAGCCTCCATACCTATGCTGAAACCAAGCACCACCCAAGAGCCAACAAGTTTCAGAGCAAGACATACCATGCAAATTCTCCAGCAAAGCAGGAACATAGCCCTGAGCTTCACTATACAGGCTGCCCAAAGTCACACCAAACACATTAACATGTCAAAACTCACTGCTGGACACTTCATTGCACTCCAGAGAGAAGAAATCCAGCTCCACCCACCAGAACACTGACACAAGCTTCCCTAACCAGGAAACTTTGATGAGCCACACATCCAACCCCACCCACGGTGAGGAACCTCCACAATAAAGAGGAACCACAAATGCCAGAATACGGAAAGGCCACTACAAACACAGCAACATAAACAATATGAAAAGACAGAGAAATACCCAGCAGGGAAAGGAATAGGATAAATGCCCACCAAACCAAACAAAAGAGGAAGAGATAGGGAATCTACCTGATAAGAATTCTGAATAATGACAGTAAAAATGATCCAAAATCTTGAAAACAAAATGGAGTTACAGATAAATAGCCTGGAGACAAGGATCAAGAAGATGCAAGAAAGGTTTAACAAGGACCTAGAAGAAATAAAAAGGAGTCAATATATAATGAATAATGCAATAACTGAGATCAAAAACACTCTGGAGGAAACCCACAGTAGAATAATGGAGGCAGAAGATAGGATAAATGAGGTAGAAGATAGAATGGTGGAAATAAATGAAGCAGAGAGGAAAAAAGAATGAAAAGAAATGAGAACAACCTCAAAGAACTCTGGGACAATGTTAAACGCCCCAACATTTGAATCATAGGGGTCCCAGAAGAAGAAGACAAAAAGAAAGACCATGAGAAAATACCTAAGGAGATAATAGTTGAAAATTTCCCTAAAATGCAGAAGGAAATAGTCACCCAAGTCCAAGAAACCCAGAGAGTCCCAAACAGGATAAACCCAAGGCAAAACACCCCAAGACACATGTTAATCAAGTTAACAAAGATAAAACACAAAGAACAAATACTAAAAGCAGCAGGGGAAAAAAAACAAATAACACACAAGGGGATTCCCATAAGGATAACAGCTGATCTTTTAATAGAAACTCTTCAGTCCAGAAGGGTTTGGCAGGACAGACTTAAAGTGATGAAAGAGTAAAACCTACAACCCAGATTACTGTACCCAGCAAGGATCTCATTCAAATATGAAGGAGAATTCAAAAGCTTTACAGGCAAGCAAAAGCTGAGAGAATTCAGCACCACCAAACCAGTTCTTCAACAAATGCTAAAGGATCTTCTCTAGATAGGAAATGCAGAAAGGGTATATAAACCCTGATCCAAAACAACAAAGTAAATAGCAACTGGACCATACTTATCAGTAATTACCTTAAATGTAAATGGGTTGAATGCCCCAACCAAAAGACAAAGACTGGCTGAATGGATACAAAAACAAGACCCCTATATATGTTGTCTACAATAGACCCACCTCAAAACAGGAGACACATACAGGCTGAAAGTGAAGGGCTGGAAAAAGATATTCCACACAGAGACCAAAAAAAGCAGGAGTAGCAATACTCACATCAGATAAAATAGACTTTAAAATAAAGGCTGTGAAAAGAGACAAAGAAAGACACTACATAATGATCAAAGGATCAATCCAAGAAGAAGATATAACAATTATAAATATATATGCACCCAACATATGAGCACCACAATATGTAAGACAAATGCTAAAAAGTATGAAAGGGGAAATTAACAGGAAGATAATAATAGTGGGAGACTTTAATACCCCACTCACACCTATGGATAGATCAACTCAACAGAAAATTATCAAGGAAACACAAACTTTAAATGACACAATAGACCAGTTAGACCTAATTGATATCTATAGGACATTTCACCCCAAAACAATAATTTCACCTTTTTCTCAAGTGCACACAGAACCTTCTACAGGATAGATCACATCCTGGCCCATAAAACTAGCCTTGGTAAAATCAAAAAATTGAACTCATTCCAAGCATCTTTTCTGACCACAATGCAGTAAGATTAGATGTCAATTACATGAAAAAAAAAAAACCTATCAACATGTATATTATCAAGTGTGAAACAGATCGCTAGTCCAGGTTGGATGCATGAGACAAGTGCTCGGGGCTGGTGCACTGGGATGACCCAGAGGGATGGGATGGGGAGGAAGGTGGGAGGGCGGTTCAGGATGGGGAACATATGTAAATCCATGGCTGATTCATGTCAATGTATGGCAAAAACCACTACAATACTGTAAAGTAATTAGCCTCCAACTAATAAAAATAAATGAAAAAAATAAAATAAAGGAGCGGTAAAACAAAAATAAAATAAAAAATAAATAAAAATTCAAACATATGCAGGCTGAACAACATGCTGCTGAATAACCAACAAATCACAGAAGAAATAAAAAAATGCATAGAAATGAATGAAAATGAAAACTCAACAACCCCAAACCTGTGGGACGCTGTAAAAGCAGTGCTAAGGGGAAGGTTCATAGGAATACAGGCTTACCTCAAGAAACAAGAAAAAAGCCAAATAAATAACCTAACTCTACACTTAAAGCAACTAGAAAAGGAAGAAATGAATAACTCCAGGGTTAGTAGAAGGAAAGAAATCTTAAAAATTAGGGCAGAAATAAATGCAAAAGAAACAAAAGAGACCATACCAAAAATCAACAAAGCTAAAAGCTGGCTCTTTGAGAAGATAAATAAACTTGACAAACCATTAACCACACTCATCAAGAAACAAAGGGAGAATTATCAAATCAACAAAATTAGAAATGAAAATGGAGAAATCACAACAGATAACACAGAAATACAAGGAACTATAAGAGACTACTATCAGCAACTATATGCCAATAAGATGGACAATTTGGAAGAAATGGAAAAATTCTTAGAAAAGTATAACTTTCCAAAACTGAACCAGGAAGAAATAGAAAATCTTAGCAGACCCATCACAAGCAAGGAAATTGAAACTATAATCAGAAATCTTCCAGCAAACAAAAGCCCAGGACCAGATGGCTTCACAGCTGAATTCTACCAAAAATTTAGAGAAGAGCTAACACCTATCTTACTCAAACTGTTCCAGAAAATTGCAGATGAAGATAAACTTCCAAACTCATTCTATGAGGCCACCATCACCCTAATACCAAAGCCAGACAAAGATGCCACAAAAAAGAAAACTACAGGCCAATATCACTGATGAACATAGATACAAAAATCCTTTTAAAAATTCTAGCAAACAGAATCCAACAACACATTAAAAAGATCATACATCATGACCAAGTGGGCTTTATCCCAGGGATGCCAGGATTCTTCCATATCTGCAAATCAATCAACATAATACACCATATTAACAAATTGAAAGATAAAAACCATATGATTATCTCAATAGATGCAGAGAAAGCTTTTGACAAATTTCAACATCCATTTATGATAAAGACCCTCCAGAAAGCAGGAATAGAAGGAATATACCTCAACATAATAAAAGATATATATGATAAGCCCACAGCAAACATTATCCTCAATGGTGAAAAATTGAAAGCATTTCCCCTAAAGTCAGGAACAAGACAAGGGTGCCCACTCTCACCACTACTATTCAACATAGTTTTGGAAGTCTTGGCCACAGCAATCAGAGCAGAAAAAGAAATAAAAGGAATCCAGATAGGAAAAGAAGAAGTAAAACTTTACCGTTTTCAGATGGTACGATCCTCTACATAGAAAACCCTAAAGACTCTACCAGAAAATTACTAGAGCTAATCAATGAATATAGTAAAGTTGCAGGATGTAAAATTAACACATAGAAATCCCTTGCATTCCTATACACTAACAATGAGAAAACAGAAAGAGAAATTAAGGAAACAATTCCATTCACCATTGCAACAAAAAGAATAAAATACTTAGGAATAAATCTACCTAGAGAACAAAAGACCTATATATAGAAAATTATAAAACATTAATGAAAGAAAGCAAAGAGGACACAAATAGATGAAGAAATATACCATGTTCATGGATTGGAAGAATCAATATAGTGAAAATGAGTATACCACTGAAAGCAATCTATAGATTCAATGCAATCCCTATCAAGCTACCGACGGTATTCTTCACAGAACTAGAACAAATAATTTCACAATTTGTATGGAAATACAAAAAACCTCGAATAGCCAAAGCAATCTTGAGAAAGAAGAATGGAACTGGAGGAATCAACCTGCCTGACTTCAGACTCTACTACAAAGCCACAGTCATCAAGACAGTATGGTACTGGCACAAAGACAGAAATATAGATCAATGGAACAAATTAGAAAGCCCAGAATAAAATCCACAGACTTATGGACACCTTATCTTCAACAAAGGAGACAAGAATATACAACGGAGAAAGACAATCTCTTTAACAAGTGGTGCTGGGAAAACTGGTCAACCACTTGTAAAAGAAGGAAACTAGAACACTTTCTAACACCATACACAAAAATAAACTCAAAATGGATTAAAGATCTAAATGTAAGACCAGAAACTATAAAACTCCTAGAGGAGAACATAGGCAAAACACTCTCCGATATAAATCACAGCAGGATCCTCTATGACCCACCTCCCAGAGTAATGGAAATAAAAGCAAAAATAAACAAATGGGACCTAATGAAACGTAAAAGCTTTTGCACAACAAAGGAAACTATAAGAAAGGTGAAAACACAGCCTTCAGAATGGGAGAAAGTAATAACAAATGAAGCAACTGACAAAGAATTCATCTCAAAAATATACAAGCAACTCCTGAAGCTCAATTCCAGAAAAATAAATGACCCAATCAAAAAATGGGCCAAAGAACTAAACAGACATTTCTCCAAAGAAGACATACAGATGGCTAACAAACACATGAAAAGATGCTCAACATCACTCATTATTAGAGAAATGCAAATCAAAACGACAATGAGGTACCATCTCACGCCATTCAGGATGGCTGCTATCTAAAAGTCTACAAGCAACAAATATTGGAGAGGGTGGGAGGAAAGGGAACCCTCTCACACTGTTGGTGGGAATGCAAACCAGTACAGCCACTGTGAGAACAGTGGAGATTCCTTCAAAAATTGGAAATAGAACTGCCATATGACCCAGCAATCCCACTGCTGGGCATACACACTGAGGAAACTAGAATTGAAAGAGACACGTGTACCCCAGTGTTCATCGCAGCACTATTTACAATAGCCAGGACATGGAAGCAACCTAGATGTCCATCGGCAGATGAGTGGATAAGAAAGCTGTGGCACATATACACTATGGAATATTACTCAGCCATTAAAAAGAATACATTTGAATCAGTTCTAATGAGGTGGATGAAACTGGAGTCTGTTATACAGAGTGAAGTAAGCCAGAAAGAAAAACACCAATACAGTAAACTAATGCATGTATATGGAATTTAGAAAGATGATAACCATACCCCTATATGCGAGAGAGCAAAAGAGACGCAGATATATAGAACAGTCTTTTGGACTCTGTGGGAGAGGGCGAGGGTTGGATGATTTGGGAGAATGGCAATGAAACATGTATATTATGTGAAATGGATCACCAGTTCAGGTTTGATGCATGAGACAGGGTGCTCGGGGCTGGTGCACTGGGATGACCCAGAGGGAAGCGATGCGGCGGGAGGTGGGAGTGAGAGGGTAACAGGCAGGAAGGCCAGGGGTCTCCAAATGGAGGAAAGAGGCTGCAAGTGCCAGACATTTTTATCTCTCTTAAGCGGCAGGAAGAAACAAACCAGCGATATGTTTTTCCTTCTCTATACAAATTTAAAAGGAGGTTTCTCTTAACATGCTGTGTTGCCATGACACCTGGTCTCACCTGAAGCTAACTACTCTCAAACCTTGAGTTAACCAATACATTTCTTTTTCTTATGGAAATGTTGTCTTAAGCTATGTTAAGGAACCCCAGACTCTATCTTCAAGTTGGTTCCGCCAAAGGGCCTAACTTACTTACTCAGGTATTGTTCCCCTAATCTATGTAAATGAAACTATTTGTTGGCATTCTGCCCTTCTACAAGATTCAAGTCAATCGTTTTATGGCCAGGGATGAATTATCTGGTGCCATTCTAAATTTTATGACATTCTTTTCATTTCATTAACAGACTGTGAGTGACTATATAACATACAGCCAAAGACTAGGAGAGGGGTACTCTTTTGCCCCCTTCTGATGCCTATGTCAGAAGCTTTCTCTATCTCCTTTATACTTCAATAAAACTTTATTACACAAAAGCTCTGAGCGATCCAGCCTCGTCTCTGGCCCTGGATTGAATTCGTCTCCTCCGGAGGCCAAGAATCCCACGTCTTATCGTTCAGCAACAACCTTTCAGGAGGGGGGTTCAGCATGGGGAACACACGGACACCCATGGTGAATTCATGTCAATGTATGGCAAAACCACTACAATATTGTAAAATAATTAGCCTCCAATTAAAATAAACAAATTTATATTAAAAAAATTCTGTCTTTGAAGTATAAGATATCTAATTGCTCCCATACTGATTGGCACCACCTGGCAGTGTCAGTTTTTTGCAGTCATTCCACTGGGTGTGCAATGATAGGTACCCGTGATTTTTGTTCACATTTTCTAATGATGAATGATGTTGAACATTTTTTCATGTGCCTATTTTATATTCATATATCATCTTTGGTAAATCACCTGTTCAAATCTTTTGCCCATTAATTTTCCTTGAATTATTTACTTCCTGATTGTTGACATTTTGCATACAAGTCCTTTGCATATATGTGGTTTGGAAGTCTTTTTTCCTAGTGTGTGTCTTGTCTTTATGTTATCCTAAATTTCTTTCATATAGCAAAATTTAAAAAAAAAATTTAAAGTCAAGTTTATCAATTTTTTCTTTTTATGATTATGCTTATAGTGTTATATATAAGATCTCTACCTAAACTAAGGTCACAGAGATTCTCTTCTATTTTTCCTTCTAAAAGTTCCACAGTTTATATTGGTTCTATGATTCATAATAAGTTAAATCTTGTGTGAGGTATGACATATGGGTTGAATGTATTTTTACATGTGGATGTCCAGTTTTCAAGTACCACTTTTCAAAAAGACTATCCTTTGTTCATTGACTTGCCTGACATGTCTTTTTTTTTTTTTTTAATTCGGGACTCTATTCTGTTCCTTTGATTTATGTGTCTAGTCTTTGGTGAATATCACACTGTCATGATTATCCTTGTTTTATTGTATGTCATGAAAGTGGTATTATAAACCTTTCAACTACGTTTTTTTCTTTCAAGAAAAATTTTGACTCTGATAAATACTCTGCATTTTATGATTAGCTTATCTATTTCAACAAAAGTCCTCCTAGGTTTCTGATTGCTTAGAATTTGTAGACCAACTAGAAGAGACTGAGCATTTTAACAATACTGGGTCTTCTACTCCATTAACATTGTTAATCTCTTCATTAATTTAGGTTTTCTTTCATTTCTCCATCTGTGTCTTGAATTTTTCATCCCAGAAATCATACACATGCTTTATTAGATTATATATGAAATCTGTTAGATTTATTAGATATATACAAAAACAAGACCCCTATATATGCTGTCTACAAGAGACCCACCTCAAAACAAGGGACATACAGACTGAAAGTGAAGGGCTGGAAAAAGATGTTTCATGTACATGGAGAACAAAAGAAAGCAGGAGTAGCAATACTCACATCAGATAAAATAGACATTTAAATAAAGGCTGTGAAAAGAGGCAAGGAAGGACATTATGCAATGATCAAAGGATCAATTCAAGAAGATGATATAACAATTATAAATATGTATGCACCCAACATATGAGCACTGCAATATGTAAGGCAAATGCTAAAAAGTATGAAAGGGGAAATTAACAGGAAGACAATAATAGTGGGAGACTTTAATACCCCACTCACACCTATGGACAGATCAACTCAACAGAAAATTATCAAGGAAACACAAACTTTAAATGATACAATAGACCAGTTAGACCTAATTGATATCTATAGGACATTTCACCCCAAAACAATAATTTCACCTTTTTCTCAAGTGCACACAGAACCTTCTACAGGATAGATCACATCCTGGCCCATAAAACTAGCCTTGGTAAATTCAAAAAATTGAACTCATTCCAAGCATCTTTTCTGATCACAATGTGGTAAGATTAGATATCAACTACAGGAAAAAAACTATTAAAATAAAAAACATATGGAAGTTAAACAACAAGCTTCTGAATAAACAACAAATCACAGGAGAAATAAAAAAGGAAATCAAAAGATGCATAGAAATGAATGAAAATGAAAGCACAAAAACCCCAAACCTATGGGATTCATTAATGGCACTGCTAAGGGGAAAGTTCATAGCAATACAAGCTTACCTCAAGAAACATGAGAAAATCAAATATATAATCTAACTTTACACCTAAAGCAACTAGAAAAAGAAGAATGAAGAACCCCAGGGTATGTACAAGGAAATAAATAAAAAAATTATGGCAGAAATAAATGAAAAAGAAACAAAGGAGACTATAGCAAAAATCAACAAAACTAAAAGCTGGTTCTTTGAGAAGATAAATAAAATAGACAAACCATTAGCCAGACTCATCAAGGAAAAAAGGGAGAAGAATCAAATCAACAAAATTAGAAATGAAAATGGAGAAATCACAACAGACAACACAGAAATACAAAGGATCATAAGAGACTACTATCAGCCATTATATGCCAATAAAATGGACAACTTGGAAGAAATGGACAAATTCTTAGAAAAGTACAACTTTCCAAAACTGAACCAGGAAGAAATAGAAAATCTTAACAGACCCATCACAAGCATGGAAATTAAAACTAATAAAAAATCTTCCAAGAAACAGAAGTCCAAGACCAGATGGGTTCACAGGTGAATTCTACCAAAAATTTAGAGAAAAGCTAACACCTATCCTACTCAAACTCTTCCAGAAAATTGCAGAGGAAAGTGGGCTGCCAAACTCATTCTATGAGGCCACAATCACCCTAGTACCAAAACCAGAAAAAGATGCTACACCAAAAGAGAAATCTACAGGCTGATATCACTGATGAAGATAGATGCAAATATCCTTAACAAAATCCTAGCAGACAGAATCCACCAACATATTGAAAAAAATCATACATCATGACCAAGTGGGCTTTATCCAAGGGATGCGAGGATTCTTTAAAATTCACAAATCAATCAATGTAATACACCACATTAACAAATTGAGGTAAAAACCACATGATTATCTCAATAGATGCAGAGAAAGCATTTGACAAAATTCAACATCCATTTGTGATTAAAAAAAAAAAAAACCCTCTAGAAAGCAAGAATAGAAGGAATATACCTCAACATAATAAAAGCCATATATGATAAACCCACAGCAAACATTATCCTCAGTGGTGAAAAATTGAAAGCATATCCCCTAAAGTCAGGAACAAGACAAGGGTGCCCAATCTTACCACTACTATTCAACACCATTTTGGAAGTTTTAGCTATAGCAATAAGAGAAGGAAAAGAAATAAAAGGAATCCAGACTGGAAAAGAAGAAGTAAAACTCTCACTGTTTGCAGATGACACAATCCTCTTCATAGAAAACCTCAAAGACACTACCAGAAAATTCCTAGAGCTAATCAATGAATATAGTAAAGTTGCAGGATATAAAACTAGCACACAGAAATCCCTTGCATTCCTATACAAGAACAGTGAAAAAACAGAAAGAGAAATTAAGGAAGCAATTCCATTCACCGTTGCAACAAAAAGAATAAAATACTTAGGAATAAATCTACCTAAAGAAACAAAAGACCTATACATAGAAAACTATAAAACACTGATGAAAGAAATTAAAGATGACACAAATAGATGGAGAAATATAATATGTTCACGGATAAAAAGAATCAATGTAGTGAAGCTGATTATACTACTCAAAGCATTCTATAGATTCAATGCAATTCCTGTCAAGCTACCAACGGTATTTTTCACAGAACTAGAACAAATAATTTCACAATTCGTATGGAAACACAAGAAACCTCGAATAGCCAAAGCAATCTTGAGAAAGAGAATGGAATTGGAGGAATCAACCTGCCTGACTTCAAACTATACAACCAAGCTACAGTCATCAAGACAGCATGGTACTGGCACAAAGACAGAAATATAGATCAATGGAACAGAATAGAAAGCCCAGAGATAAATCCATGCACCTATGGAAAGCTTATCTTTGACAAAGGAACAAGAATCACAATGGAGAAAAGACAATCTCTTTAACAAGTGGTGCTGAGAAAACTGGTCAACCACTTGTAAAAGAATGAAACTAGAACATTTTCTAACACCACATACAAAAATAAGCTCAAATTGCATTAAAGATCTAAATGTAAGACCAGAAACTATAAAACTCCTAGAGGAAAATATAGACAAAACACTCTCCGACATAAAGCACAGCAGGATCCTCTATGACCCATCTTCCAGAATATTGGAAATAAAAGCAAAAATTAAGAAATGAGACATAAACTTAAAGCTTTTGACCAATGAAAAAGGTGAAAAGAAATGTCAAAAGATAACCTTCAGAATGGGAGAAAATATTAGCAAATGAATAAACTGACAAAGAATTAATCTCAAAAATATACAAGCAGCTCATGCAGCTCAATTCCAGAAAAATAAATGACCCAATCAAAAAATAGGTCAAAGAACTAAGCCGACATTTCTCCAAAGAAGACATACAGATGGCTAAGAAACACAAGAAAAGATGCTCAACGTCACTCATTATCAGAGAAATGAAAATTAAAACTGTCTCACGCCAGTCAGAATGGCTGCTGTCAAAAAGTCTACAAACAACAAATGCTGGACAGGGTGTGGAGAAAAGGGAACCCTCCTACACTGTTGGTGGGATTGCAAACTAGCACAGCCACTATGAGAACAGTGTGGAGATTCCTTAAAAAAACTGGAAATAAGCCATACAACCCAGCAACCCCACTGCTGGGCATACACACCGAGGAAACCAGAATTGAAAGAGACACGTGTACACCAATGTTCATCACAGCTCTGTTTACAATAGCTAGGACACGGAAACAACCTAGATGTCCACTGGCAGATGAATGGATAAGAATGCTGTGGTACATATACACAATGGAATATTATCCAGCTATTAGAAAGAATGCATTTGAATGAGTTCTAATGAGGTAGATGAAACTGGAGCCTATTATACAGAGTGAAGTAAGTCAGAAAGAAAAACACCAATACAGTATATTAACGCATACATATGGAATTTAGAAAGATGGTAACAATGATACTATATGCGAGGCAGCAAAAGAGACACAGATGTAAATAACATACTTTTAGACTCTGTGGGAGCAGGTGAGGATGGGATGATTTTAGAGAATAGGATTAAAACATGTATATCACCATATGTTAAATAGATCGCCAGTCCAGATTCAATGCATGAGACAGGGTGCTCCAGGCTGGTGCACCGGGATGACCCAGAGCGATGGGATGGGGAGGGAGGTGGGGAGGGGTTCAGGATGGGGGACACATGTAAATCCATGGCTGATTCATGTCAATGTATGACAAAAACCACTACAATATTGTAAAGTAATTCAGTTCAGTTCAGCCACTCAGTCGTCTCTGACTCTTTGTGAGCCCATGAACCGCAGCACAGCAGGCCTCCCTGTCCATCACCAACTGCAGAATCTACCCAAACCCATGTCCATTGAGTCAGTGATACCATCCAACCATCTCATCCTCTGTCGTCCCCTTCTCCTACTACCCTCAGTCTCTCCCAGCATCAGGGTCTTTTCAAATGAGTCAGCTCTTAGTATCAGGTGGCTAAAGTATTGGAGTTTCAGCTCCAACATCAGTCCTTCCACTGAACACCCAGGACTAATCTCATTTGCAATTGACTGGTTGGCTCTCCTTGTAGTCCAAGGGACTCTCAAAGGACTCTCAGTCCAAGGGACTTCTCCAACACCATAGTTCAAAAGAATCAATTCTTTGGCACTCAGCTTTCCTTATAGTCCATCTCTCACATCCATACCTGACCACTGTAAAAACCATAGCCTTGACTAGATGAACCTTAGTTGACAAAGTATTGTCTCTGCTTTTTAATATGCTGTCTAGGTTGGTCATAACTTTCCTTCCAAGGAGTAAAAGTCATCATCTGCAGTGATTTTGGAGCCCAGAAAAAAAAGTCAGCCACTGTTTCCACTCTTCCCCATCTCTTTGTCATGAAGTGATGGGGCAAGATGCCATGATCTTAATTTTTTGAATGTTGAGCTTTAAGCCAACTTTTTCACTCTCCTCTTTCACTTTTGTCAAGAGGCTCTTTAGTTCTTCTTCACTTTCTGCCATAAGGGTAGTGTCATCTGCATATCTGAGGCTATTGATATTTCTCCCCGCAATCTTGATTCCAGCTTGTGCTTCATCCAGCCCAGTGTTTCTTGTGATGTACTCTGCTTATACGTTAAATAAGCAGGGTGACAATATTCAGCCTTGATGTACTTCTTTTCCTATGTGGAACCAGTCTATTGTTCCATGTCAGTTCTAACTGTTGCTTCCTGACCTGCATACAGATTTCTCAAGGGGGCAGGTCAGGTGGTCTGGTATTCCCATCTCTTTCAGAATTTTTCACAGTTTATTGTGACCCACACAGTCAAAGGCTTTGGCATAGTCAATAAAGCAGAAATAGATGTTTTTCTGGGACCCTCTTGCTTTTTTGATGATCCAGCAGATGTTGGCAATTTGATCTCTGGTTCCTCTGCCTTAGCCTTCAATTAAAATAAATTAATTAATTAAAAAAAGAGAAGACCTAGAAGACTTCCTAGTAGTAAAACCTAAAAAAGATGTTCTATTCATCATTGGGGATTGGAATGCAAAAGCGGAAAGTCAAGATATACCTGAAGTAACAGGCAAGTTTGGCTTTGGAGAACAAAATGAAGCAGGGCAAATGTTAATTGAATTCTACTAGGAAAATTCACTAGTCATAGCAAATACCCCTTTTCAATAACACAAGAGATGACTTTACACATGGACATCACCAAAATGGTCAATATTGAAACTAAATTAATTGCTTTCTTTGTAGCTGAAGATGGAGAAGCTGTTTACAGTCAGTGAAAGCAAGACCTGAAGCTGACTGTGGCCAAGACCATCAGCTTCTCATAACAAAATTCAGGTTTAAACTAAAGAAAATCAGGAAAAACACGAGGCCAGCCAAGTATGACTCAAATTAAATTCCATATGAATTTGTGGTAGAAGTAATGAATAGATTCAAGGGACTAGATCTAGTTAACAGTGTGCCTGAAGAATGATGGACAGAGGTTCGTAATACTGTACAAGAGGTGGCAAACAGAACCATCCCAAAGAAATACAAAAGCAAGAAGATAAAGTGGTTACTTGAGAAGGCTTTACAAATAGCAGAACGAAGAGAAGTGAAAAGCAAGGGATGGAAAAGTACGTCCAATAAAACACAGAGTTTCAAAGAATTGCTAGGAGAGACAAGAAAGCCTTCTTCAATGAACACTGCTTAATAATAGAAGAAAACAACAAAAGGGGAAAGACTAGAGATCTCTTCAGGAAAATTGGAAACATAAAGAGAGTGTTCCGCCCAAAGATAGGCACAATAAAGGATAAAAATTGTAGAGACCTAGTAGACACTGAATAGATCAAGAAGAGATAGAAAGGAGGAGGAGCCAAGATGGCAGAGGATTAGGACGGGGAGACCACTTTCTCCCCTACAAATTCATCAAAAGAACATTTGAACGCTGAGCAAACTTCACAGAACAACTTCTGACCACTAGCAGAAGACATCAGGCGCCCAGAAAAGCAGACCATCATCTTCGAAAGGAGGTAGGACAAAATATAAAAGATAAAAAGAGAGACAAAAGAGCTAGGGGCGGAGACCCGTCCCGGAAAAGGAGTCATAATAGAGGAAGTTTCCAAACAGCAGGAAACCCTCTCACGGGCGGATCTGGGGGAAGTTTTCGAATCTCGAAGGGCAACCTAACTGGGAGGAAAAATAAATAAAACTCACAGATTACATGCCTAAAAGCAACTCCCAGCAGAAAAGCACCCCAGACGACCGCATCCACCACCAGCAAGTGGGGGCGGAACGGATAGGAGCAGGCGGCATTGCTTAGGGTAAGGACCAGGCCCGAATGCCCTGAGGGCAATCAGAGGGAGCTAACCTGAGATAGCAACTTAAACTGTGGGATAGCAAGAGAGAGAGAGAAAATTAACCTGCCGGCCTTTCGCAGAACAAAGGGACTGAGCAAATACCAGAGAAGAGCTAGCTGGCGGCAGACCGGCCCATCCCTGCTGGAGGCAGGAGGCAGAGGGGAGGGGAAAGGGGCAAACTCGGCCCCAGAGACGGCACCCCCTACCAAACTGCAAAAGGCCTCCAGTTTCTAACCAAAGACTTCCTGAGATTCTGGATGGTCGACATCTGCCAGGAGGGTCACAGCTAGAGGCCAGCTCCCGAGAATGGACACAAGCCGCACACACCCGACTGGTGCGAGCAGAAACTGAGGCTGGGACCACAGAGGGGAGAAGGCGCGCTGCACCTGGGGAGATTGCGCCCGTCAAGCTCCTGGCTACCTGAGCTGCTTCAGCCGGGGAAGGCACAAAACGCAGGCCCAACCGAATCTGCGCTTTTGTGTAGTACCCAAAAACTGGAGCCTCACGCAATGCAGGGCCCGCTCCATATAAAGCAGCCAGGAGCCTGAGCAGTGTAGACGGGGAGAGCACACACCCGTGAGCGAGGGCAAACTCAGTGTGGCCGGAACACTGTGAGTGCTCCCCACACACAGAGATATCTGTCTGCAGCGCCCCTCCCTCCCCGCAGCATGACTGAACCAGCGAACCTAAACAAGAGACCACCTCTGCCCACCTGTGTCAGGGCAGAAATTAGACACTGAAGAGACCTGCAAACAGAAGCCAAAGAAACAAAGGGAACCGTTTCAGAAGAGACCGGTGCAACAGATTAAAATCCTGTGGATAACACTGACTACACCGGAAGGGGGCTATAGATATCGAGAAGTGGAAGCTGGAACGAGCAGCTATCTGAAACTGAACTGAACCCACACTGACCAAAATAGCTCCAGAGAAATTCCTAGATATGTTTTTACGTTTTCTTTTTAATTAAAAAAATTTTTTTCTTTTCTTTTTTATTTTTTTCTTTTATTTTCTTTTAAAATTCCATATTATTCCCCATTACTCCTTAACTTTCATTTTCATTTTCATATATTATTACTATTTTTTTAATTAGGAAAAAAATTTTCCTATTATATTTTTTTCCTCTTATTTTCTTTTAAAGTCTTCTATTACTCCTTAATTTTCATTTTCATTTCACTATAACCTTGCTAAAAAAAAAAGGAGAAGCCCTATTTTTAAACCAAACTTCATATGTATTTCTAAAATTTTTTGTGTTTTTAATATTGTATTTCTTTTTCATTTATTTTTATTAGTTGGACGCTAATTACTTCACAACATTGCAGTGGGTTTTGTCATACATTGACATGAATCAGCCATGGAGTTACATGTATTCCCCATCCCGATCCCCCCTCCCACCTCCCTCTCCACCCGATTCCTCTGGGTCTTCCCAGTGCACCAGGCCTGAGCACTTGTCTCATGCATCCCACCTGGGCTGGTGATCTGTTTCACTATAGATAATATACATGCTGTTCTTTCGAAACATCCCACCCTTGCCTTCTCCCACAGAGTCCAAAAGTCTGTTCTGTACATCTGTATCTCTTTCTCTGTTTTGTATATAGGGTTATCGTTACCATCTTTCTAAATTACATATATATGTGTTAGTATGCTGTAATGTTCTTTATCTTTCTGGCTTACTTCACTCTGTATAATGGGCTCCAGTTTCATCCATCTCATTAGA
>NC_057389.1:101588602-101650612 GCF_019320065.1 Cervus canadensis
AAAACACTGATGAAAGAAATCAAAGAGGACACAGATGGAGAAACATACCGTGTTCATGGATTGGAAGAATCAATATTGTCAAAATGGCTATTCTACCCAAAGCAATCTATAGATTCAATGCAATCCCTATCAAGCTACCAACGGTATTTTTCACAGAACTAGACCAAAGAATTTCACAATTTGTATGGAAATACAAAAAACCTCGAATAGCCAAAATAATCTTGAGAAAGAAGAATGGAATGGGAGGAATCAACCTGCCTGACTTCAGACTCTACTACAAAGCCACAGTCATCAAGACAGTATGGTACTGGCACAAAGACAGAAATATAGATCAATGGAACAGACTAGAAAGCCCAGAGATAAATACACGAACCTATGGACACCTATCTTTGACAAAGGAGGCAGGATATACAAAAAGACAACCTCTTTAACAAGTGCTCCTGGGAAAACTGGTCAACCACTTGTAAAAGAATGAAACTAGAACACTTTCTAACACCATACACAAAAATAAACTCAAAATGGATTAAAGATCTAGATGTAAGACCAGAAACTATAAAACTCCTAGAGGAGAACATAGGCAAAACACTCTCTGACATAAATCACAGCAGGATCCTCTATGACCCACCTCCCAGAATATTGGAAATAAAAGCAAAAATAAACAAATGGGACCTAATGAAACTTAAATCTTTTGCACTACAAAGGAAACTATAAGTAAGGTGAAAAGACAGCCCTCAGACTGGGAGAAAATAATAGCAAACGAAGAAAGAGACAAAGGATTAATCTCAAAAATATACAAGCAACTCCTGCAGCTCAATTCCAGAAAAATAAATGACCCAATCAAAAAATGGGCCAAAGAACTAAACAGACAATTCTCCAAAGAAGACAAACAGATGGCTAACAAACACATGAAAAGATGCTCAACATCACTCATTATCAGAGAAATGCAAATCAAAACCACAATGAGGTACCATTACATGCCAGTCAGGATGGCTGCTATCCAAAAGTCTACAAGCAATAAATGCTGGAGAGGGTGTGGAGAAAAGGGAAGCCTCTTACAGTGTTGGTGGGAATGCAAACTAGTACAGCCGCTATGGAGAACAGTGTGGAGATTTCTTAAAATACTGGAAATAGAACTGCCATATGACCCAGCAATCCCACTGCTGGGCATACACACTGAGGAAACCAGATCTGAAGGAGACATGTGCACCCCAATGTTCATCGCAGCACTATTTATAATAGCCAGGACATGGAAGCAACCTAGATGCCCATCAGCAGATGAATGGAAAGGGAAGCTATGGTACATATACACCACGGAATATTACTCAGCCATTAAAAAGAATTCATTTGAATCAGGTCTAATGAGATGGATGAAATTTGAGCCCATTATACAGAGTGAAGTAAGCCAGAAAGGTAAAGACTAATACCGTATACTAACACATATATATGTAATTTAGAAAGATGGTAATGATAACCCTATATGCAAAACAGAGAAAGAGACACAGATGTACAGAACAGAATTTTGCACTCTTTGGGAGAAGGCGAGGGTAGGATGTTTCGAGAGAACAGCATCAAAACATGTATATTATCTAGCATGATACAAATCACCAGCCCAGGCTGGATGCATGAGACAAGTGCTCAGGCCTGGTGCACTGGGAAGACCCAGAGGAATCGGGGAGAGGGAGGTGGGAGGGGGGATAGGGATGGGAATACTTGTAAATCCATAGCTGATTCACGTCCATGTATGGCAAAAACCATTACAATATTGTAAAGTAATTAGCCTCCAACTAATAAAAATAAATGAAAAACAAAAGAAATGATAGAAAGAATACATGGAAGAACTGTATAAAAAAGATCTTAATGATCTGGATAACTATGATGGTGTGGTTAGTCACCAGAGCCAGACATTCTGGAGTGTGAAGTCAAGTGGGACTTAAGAAGCACTGCTGTTAATAAAGCTAATGGATGTGATGAAATTCCAGCAGAACTATTCAAATCCCTAAAGAATGATGCCATCAATGTTTTGCATTCAATATGTCAGCAAATCTGGAAGACCCAGCAGTGGCCACAGGACTGGAAAATGTCAATTCTCAACACAATTTCCAAGAAAGGTAGTATCAAAGAATGTGCTAGCCATCGGACAATTGCACTCATCTCCCCTGCTAGTAAGGTCTTGTTTAAAATCTTGCATGCTAGGCTTCAGCATATGTGAACCAAGAGCTACCAGATGTCCATGCTGGGTTTAGAAAAGGAAGAGGAACTAGAGATCAAATTGCCGACATCTTCTAGATTATAGAGAAAGCAAGGGAATTCGGAAAAACATCTATCTGTTTCATCAACTATGCTAAGCCTTTGACTGTGTGGATCATGGCAAACTGTGGAAAGCTCTTAGAGAGATGGGACTACCAGACCATCTTAGCTGTCTCCTGAGAAACCTGTATGCAGGTCAAGAAGCAACAGTTCGAACCCTGTATGGAACAACTGATTGGTTCAAGATTGAGAAAGGAGTACAGCGGGGCTGTCTGCTGTCACCCTGTTTGTTTAACCTATGTGCTGAGCACATCATGAGAAATGCTGGGCTGGATGAGTTACAAGCTGGAATCAAGATAGGCAGGAGAAACATCAACAACATCAGATATGTGGATGATACCACTCTAACGACGGAAATCAAAGAGGAACTAAAGAGCCTCTTGATGAGGGTGAATGAGGAGCATGAAAGATCAGGCTTAGAATTGATGACTTCAAACTGTGCTGCTGGAGAAGGCTTTGAAAGTCCCCTGGACAGCAAGGAGATCAAATCAGTAAATCCTAAAGGAAATCAACACTGAATAGTCACTGGAAGGACTGAGGCTGAAACTGAAGCTTCAGTATTTTGGTCATCTGATGCGAACAGATGATCCTTTAGAAAACTTCCTGAGGCTGGGAAAGATTGAGGGCAGAAGGAGAAGAGAACATCAGAGGCTGAGATGACCGGAAAGCATCACCGATGCAATGAACATGAACTTGGGCAAACTTCAGGTGATGGTGAGGGACAGGGAGGCCTGGCGTGCTGCAGTCCATGGGGTCACTAAGAGTTGGGCACTACTGGGTGACTGAACAACAACAAATTTCACTTTTTATGATGCATGATTGTTTATTGCTAGTGTACAGTGGAGTTGGCATTCTTTTTCTGTAAAGACTCATGTAGTAAATATTTCAGGCTTTAATACAGTCCATATTTAAAATTTTCTCCTCTTCCCCCACTCCTTTACAATCCTTTTAAAATATAAAACAATATTTTGTGTATTTATCTTAGAAAGACAGGCCACAGCACAGATTTGGTCCATAGACTATGGTTTACTGACATGTAGACTATAGAAATAGTGAAAGTGAAAGTCACTCAGTCGTGTCCGATTCTTTGTGACCCCATGGGCTGTACAGTCCATAGAATTCTCCAGGCCAGAATACTGGAGTGGGTAGCCTTTCCCTTCTCCAGGGGATCTTTCCAACCCAGGGATTGAACCCAGGTCTCCTGCATTACAGGTAGATTCTTTACCAGCTGAGCCACAAGGGAAACCCAAGAATATTGGAGTGGGAGGCCTATCCCTTCTTCAGCAAATCTTCCTGACCCAGTAATCGAACCTGCATTGCAGGCAGATTCTTTACCAACTGAGCTATCGGGGAAGCCTAAGAAATGGACTTAATATTTTGGGGGTACGCTGACCATGAATCATTCCATGGATATTCCAGATATATTGACAATGGATCATTCCTGTTGGAATACAAATACTGTTGCTATTACCTCAACTTTGAAGGAAAAAACCCTTTCCTTGATGCAGTTTTCCTATGGGTTAATACATTATTTCTTTCTGCCACCATGGAGCTAACCCCTTCAAAGAGTTATTTATACTTGGGGGGTCAAATGTTTCCTTCCCACTTAAAAGCTTTCTCTTTTCACTAAGGGCTGTGATACGAATGAATGAGAGGAGGAGGAGAGAGGCCTGGGGGCCATAGGTTTGCAGATGGTGCTGCACCTGTGAGTTTACTTGGTACACACCCAGCCCTGGTCCATCCACTGGCTGCTGTTGGGCTGGGGGAAGTATCCTTTCCTCTTCTGAGTGTGTTGGAGGCTGCTGGAGGACATGGAAATAACAAGTTCTAAGACATCTGGTCTCCATTCGTGGAACGTGTGTGAGTGGCTGTGGCTGTGTTATTGTTAAGTGTATGTGTGGCCCTGTGCATGCATGTGTTATGGTATGTGTATATGAGTGTATGCATTTAATCGTCTGCATAGGTAGATGCATATGTATATGTGTACATATGAACATGTGTCTTGTTGTACATAGCTTTTTGGTGTGCCTAAGAGTGTGTATGCAATTGTAAGGGCATGTAGGTGTATGTAGTTCTGCTTTTGTGTGTCTTTGTGCACACAGTGTGTATGCAAATGTGATTGTGTATGCAGTTGTGTTGCAAGTGTGGGTGTACATGTGTGTATGTGTGTAAATGTGTGAATGTATGTGTCTTGAAGTAACTGAACTATGTGTGCACCAACTAGGCTGTATTCCTGACAACTGTTGTGGGTGGTCTCTTCCTCTGTCCCCAGACCTCAGCTGTGTGGTGTAGGCAGGATATCTGGAAAAATAATGCTTTTGAAGGAAGGAGCCCTGTCTAAGAATTGGTGGATGCATGTTCTCTGCTGTCCCCCAAAGGAACTGAGCCCCATGTGCCCAGAGTGTGAGCTTCTTTATGAAGCCACCTTTTCCTTCTGCCTTCCCTTCCCAGCCTCACTTCCACAGTGCCTTACTGGCCTTTTCTGGCATCATTTTTCAAAGAAACAACTCACATTAACCCTTGCTAGGGTCATTAGCAAATTAGTTGCCTTTCAATCCTTGAATCAAGGTCTGCTTTCAAAGGATGCAAACTAAGAAACACACAGACTTACTTCTCCAATTGCCAAGGGTCTGTTGAAAAGTGAAAGTGTTAGTCACTCAGTCATGTCTGATTCTTTGTAACTCCATGGACCGTAGCCCACCAGGCTCCTCTGTCCACGGAATTCTCCAGGCAAGAAAACTGGAATGGATAACTATTCCCTTCTCCAGGGAACCTTCCCGACCCAAGGATTGAACCTGGGTATCCTGCATTGCAGGCAGATTCTTTACCTTCTGAGTCGCCAGAGAAACCCCAAAGGCTTGTTATTATTCCTTTTTTACTGAGGAGGAATGTGAAGTTCAGAGAGGGCACATCAGTTGCTCAAGCTCACACAGCTGGCATAAAATGGCCAAGACCAGCTTTCATCTAGAGCCCTCTGACCCCAACCCCAGTGCTTGGTCTTCTCCTAGGAGCTTCTACCCTGCTAAGGTCAGAGGGAATGAACAGGGGATGTTCACATCTGCAAGATAACTGATGTCTGTACAAGGGGGACCTATGGCTCATGGCTGGTGCCAAAATCCTCATTCCGCTGTGAAATCAGGAAACAATGGCAGTTATTAAAGCTTGGTGCTGACTGTGAGTCTGAGAGTATTGTTATAAGCACTTAACTCTTTTAAATGCATTTGATTTTCACAACTAACTTGAAAATATCCTCAATTTTTAGGCAAGAAAATTGAGACACAGAAAGATAAAGAGAGCTACCCAGATTAACTTAGCTGGTCCTGATTTGAACCTTGGCACTTCGAGTCCTTTATCTGAACCAGTTACTTTCTGGCTTTTTACAGTTTGTATATATTAAGTCCTGTTGTGTGCCAGGCATGGCACTAAGCGTTTACTCAGTATGGTACTATGCATGACATTAAGCTTTTTCCTTTTAAAAATATAGTTTTTGTTATTACATGGATTAGTAATTGTAGTGAAAAGTGCTTTGCAGGTTTCATCTAAGGAAAGGAAACAGTTGTTTAAATGTAGACATTTAACAGAACCAAGGAGATCAAACCAGTCAATCCTAAAGGAAATCAGTCCTAAACATTCACTGGAAGGACTGATGCTGAAGCTGAAGCTCCAATACTTTGCCCACCTGATGCAAAGAACCGACTCATTAGAAAAGACTCTGATGCTGGGAAAGATTGAGGGCAGGAGGAGAAGGGAATGACAGAGGGTGAGAGGGTTGGATGGCATCACGGACTCGGCAGACATGAATTTGAGCAAGCTCTGGGAGATAGTGAAGGTAAGGGAAGTCTGGTGTGCCATAGTTCATGGGGTCACAGAGAGTCAGACACCACTCAGTGACTGAACAACAACAACGGAAATATTGTTCCTTCTACTTCACCCTCCCGTTCCAGGATGTGGGTATAATAATTCATTTTGTGTGTGTGCCTACACAAACAGGGACACTCACATAACTGGTTTGCTGAGATGTCTGAGGTGTCCTATCCCTTTAGGGAATGTTGGTTGCTTCCAGGGACCTCAGAGGGACTACATGAGGATGGATTTATAGGGGCCATTTACAATGTACAGACTGTAAACAAGAAACATTGCTCACCATCTGGTTCTACAAGGTAAAATCATTAGCCACTGCAGTTGCCAACTCAGGACAGAGAAGAGGGTGAGGCACCATGAACGTGGAAAAAGAGGCAAAATTGCCTTTAGATAGTTTCAGGTAAAATTTGTATGAACCTGAAGTTTTGCATCTTGCCATACTTAGAACAGTACTAAAATTATTAACTAAGAAATCTGTTCCTCATGCATATTGGACTGCATATTCCCTTAGCCGAAGTCATATGTATGCTGACCTCCCTGGAGCAGTTCCTCGGAGCTCTGTGAGAAACTGTATCCTGGGCTATAGTCCTCAGTAGGGTCTCCGAATCAAACTGAAACTCACTGCTCTTACATCGTGTATTTTTTTATTTCAGCTGACAACAGGACCAAGGGGAACCATCAGGTGTAGCACTCTGGGAGCTAGCATCAGCTGGGAGCTAACACCACCCCCAGCCCAGGGCATAGCTGATCCTGAAACTCAGAGAGTTGAGCTGAAGCTGAAAGCAGCAGTGGCCACTGGAGAGGATGGATGTCAATCCTCTAACCTCCTGATTGCCTGCAGGGCCTTCCACTGACCCAATGTCATCTCCTTTCTCTACCCAGAGAGGCTGCAAATAGGTGGCTAAAAACTCCTGCTGTAACAGGGAAGAACAGGCGTGACTTGACATTGGATCTATTCCTTTGACTCTAACATTTGTGTTAGGTTGGTGTGCTTAGTCATGCTGGCTCTGCATCTTTGTCAAATATGTTGCCTACAGCCTGAAATATATGGGCTTCCTAGGTGGTTCAGCAGTAAAGAATCCACCTGCCAATGCAGGAGATGTGGGTTTAATCCCTGGGTTGGGAAAATTCGCTGGTGAAGGAAATGGCAACCCACTCCACTATTCTTGCCTGGGAAATCCCATGGACAGAGAAGCCTGGCAGGCTATGGTCCATGGGGTGGCAAAAGAATCGGACACAGCTTAGTGACTAAACAACAACAACAGCAAATAGCCTGAAATATGCATCATAGCACTGTCTCAAGACTCTACCTCCCAGCTTGACTTTTAAAGTCATAACCCTTTGCATTCATATAGCAATGAAAAGTTGCAGAACAGGAAATAGCACCACACTGAGGGCTTTAGGATCCTCCACCTGAATCTCCCAGTCAGTGTTGAGGAGAAGGAGGTTTGGGGTCTCCCCAGCATCCTACCAGTGTCAGGACACTACCCCCACTCTCCTGCTCAGAAGTTCTGCCAGGAACCCCATCCCTCAAGCTCTCTTACACCTTGGAACACCCCCACAAGGCAGTCTGGACAAGATTGAGTAACAGCCAGGAGGGAAGCACCAGATCCACTGGGTGGTTTACTCTGGATGTGGTAAGATGATCCACCTGATGATATAAGGACCTCTAGGTGTCTCTCCACCGGAGTCACCATATTGTCTGAAATTCCACCTGTATAAATGTATTAATGGGGCATTGTCCCTTATGAGTGGGGGCAGAACAGCATGGCAGAGGGACAAGACTTGGGCTTGGTGGTTTGATATACCTGAGTGCCTTTCAGATGGGCAACTTAGGCGAGAGGCTTGTTCTCTTTGGACCTCGGTTTGCGCTTCTCTGAAATATGTGTCTTCCTTCCTGCCATCTTGTGGGTCCCTCTGCCTGATCGCAGGGTGCTGGCCCAGAGCCCTGAGGGGAAGGTGATGCATTGTCTTGCTGGCAGAACATCCTGCACACAGTGGGATTACTTTATGTAGAGCACCTGACTCACAGTAGGTGTGCTTTATGTAAGACAGCTGATGCACAGTGGGCATATATACATGGAACACTCAGCATACAGAAGCAGTGCCTTACCCAGAGCGCCCAACACACGGTATGTGCTCTTTGCGCAGAGTAGGTGTGCCTTATGTAGAGACCCTGGCATGTCATAGGCATGAAATGTGACTTGTGCAGAGTCCCCAGCACATAGTAGGTGTGCTTTATGTACAACCCCTGGCATACAGTAGGCAGGGTTTATGCAGAGTCCTTGGCACGCAGTAAACGCACTTTCTGTAGCCCACCTGGAACACAGCAACCACGCTTTAGGCAGAGTTTCTGACACACTGCAGGCTGCTTCTTCAGGTACCAGCACATAGAAGGCACTCTGCAAATATAGCTTTGTCTGCACCGAGTAGGCTTGCTCTGGGTCACCACCAGTACGCTTAACACAGGCACTAGTAGCCATCACTTTGCTTTCACTCCACCTTTTTTGAGGACTCCAGATTCTTCCCATTTTCCTGTGAGATCCTCTTTGGTTCCCCATCTCAGGGTCTCATTCAACATCCCACTGAGGATGGTCCGCACAGCCCACAGTCAGAGCGAGGGCGGGGAAGACCTCCACTCCCAGTTCTGTCCCCCCACCGCCTTGTGTGGACCCCATTCTCTCTCAGCCCACCCCAGCCTGGCCTCTCACGCCTCCAGGGGCCCTCTTCTGATTGGCTCCTTTGTCCCTGGACTCTGTTCAATTCAGCCGCTCAGTCGTGTCCCACTCTTTGTGGCCTCATGGACTGCAGCACGCCAGGCTTCCCTGTCCATCACCAGCTCCCGGGCTCAGGTAAAGGTAATCTCCAGTCAGACTGGTTTCTCTAAGTCATGTCTCAACACCGGCCCTGGGCTGTGTGGAGGCGGGAATTGAACTCCTGCCAGGCCATGTGCCCTGGAGGCCAGGGGCTTCAGGGCTCTGAGCTTCCGGGGTCTCTGCCGAGAAATGGTGCATGATGTCTCCCTGGCCCACCTGTGGAAGGGAGCCCTGGAGATGACTTGGGACGAGGCTGACCCTCCGTCTGTCCTGAGGATCCAGCATCTGTTATGTTGAACTGGTTCCCAGGCCTCACTTCATGTTTGGGCAGCGTCCAGGTGGGGAGGAAGTAAGCGTGCTGGGCAAATGGGCTGGCTTAGTCTGGAGCCTGGCAGTATTTTCTAGGGGAGGGACTGGGTAAAACCTTCGCATGAGAAGGTGAGAGGAAGTTGTGTGAGACAGGCCGCTCCAGAAAGAAGGTGCCAGGCTGCAGGTCAAGGGGCTCAGGGTTTTGACCTGGTGTGGGGAAGGCTGCTGCCCGTGGCAGGGTGGCTCTAGGGAATGAGCTGGCTTGGGAGACGAGTGGGTACCAGTGGGTAACACACACACACACACAAGTGGCCTGTGTGTGTCTTTCTGTCTCTTTGTCTCTACCTTTCCCTCTTCCTCTGAATTTCTCTGGTTCTCCCTCTCCCAGCGCCTGTCTGTCTGTCTCTGAGCCCTTCTTGCCCGTCCCCAGCACTCCCCATCCCTCCCCCTCACTCCCTTGCTCCTCTCCCTCTATCCTTCTCTGCCTCACAGTTCACCATTGCTGCCTCTTCCTTCATCCTCAGGACTCACCCTCCACCCCATCTGACCACAGGATGCTGGAGCTGAGCCTGTCCTGGCTGGGACTTGGGCTGGTGGCAGCCTCCCCGTGGCTGCTGCTGTTGCTGGTTGGGGCCTCCTGGCTCCTGGCCCGCGTCCTGGCCTGGACCTACACCTTCTACAACAACTGTCGCCGCCTCCAGTGTTTCCCGCAGCCCCCGAAACTGAACTGGTTCTTCGCTCACCTGTACCTGGTGAGTTTCCTGGGAGATCCCAGGAGATCAGGAATGGGGCTCAGGGTTTGGGCTGGGGTCTAGGACAGCAGAGAAGCCAGGGAGGCCTGGCAGCCCCCTCTTCCCTCATTCACTTGTTCCTCTGCTCTGCCTTTGAGACCTCCCCCACATCCTGTCCTTCCAGCCCTAGCCTGCTCTGGGGTCCATTTTCTACCTGTCTTGCACACATTAGTGCACCTCTGAGGCCGGGCTGCACAGAGCCTGGTCCCCTGGCCTCTCCAGTCTCCATGGTGGCCTTGAGGTCCTCTCAAGGGTGCTGTCCAGGGTCCAATCTGCACGTGGTCCTTTTCCTTGCGACTTTTCACCCTGGGCTACAGCTTCCGCACAGGAATTATCTATCACTTCCCCATCCCCACACCTCCTCTTTCCAGGATCCCGCCTCTTATCTAACTCCCCTTTCTCTACCAAGATGTCCCAAGGTGCTCATAGCCCAACCTGGATAAAGCTGGCCAATCATCACCTCTGTCCTCCACGCCTGCCCACCTTGTGCCTCAGACCTTGACTCTGGCTTGGCCCTGCTCATGATTAATTAAACAGCTCAACTGTCGAATTCCTTAATAAGCACCTCCCAGTTTGACAATGGTTCTGGGGAGCAGACTGCAGTCCATGGCTGGCTAATATTAGGATGCAAAATAAAGGTGTGATGACTTAAGTTATGAGCGTGCCATCACTTCCCTCTGTCAGGGTCAAAGGAATGGGTATCCTGCTCCTCCCATCTAACAGCCCAGCTGAGAGAGGTGCCCATCTTTTCCTTCCTGTCTTGGACAAGAGCTACCACTTGGTGGAGGATTTACTGAAATTTTACTGTTTATTGTGGCAAAGTTCAGAAGGCAGGGGCATTAAAAATCTCTGTGTGAAGATTTCCTCAGATTCTGTGTCTTGAAAGCATCTCAGCAAGTCTTCCCAGGTGGTGCTAGTGGTCAAGAATTTGCCTGCCAATGCAGCTTAGAAGGAAGAGAGGCGGGTTTGATCCCTGGGTTGGGAAGATGCCCTGGAGGAGGGAACAGCAACCCACTCCAGTATTCTTGCCTGGAGAATCCCACAGACAGAGGAGCCTGACAGGCTGCAGTCCATGGGGTCGCCATGTTGGACATAACTGAAGCCACTTAGCATGCAAGGCACAGTGAGTCTTGGAGGCAGCAGGAGTGCTACAAAGTTACTGCATTTCTGCCCTCCCCTCTAAGGGCTTGGTCGTGGACTCTGGTCTTGGCCACTCTCCCTTCCTGCAGTCCCTCTTGCCGTGTGACCTCGGCTGAGTCACTCTCCCTCTCTGGAGCAATCTCAACAAGTGCTTTGAATCCTCAATTTGGTACTTGAGGAGAAGGGAGCAGGTCACAAAGGTGAACGTGACTTACGTTCACCTGCCGAGAGCCCCTGGAGGGTATTTGTCA
Source organism: Cervus canadensis (assembly GCF_019320065.1). NCBI lineage: Eukaryota > Metazoa > Chordata > Mammalia > Artiodactyla > Cervidae > Cervus > Cervus canadensis. The sequence goes on from NC_057389.1 coordinate 101,600,078, forward strand.
GGTCTGAAGGAGGCATCCTGAGGGAGAGGATACTTTACTAGGAGGCAGCCCACCCTTCTCTCCCTTTGGGTGCATAGGTGTCAGCTTCTTCATTTATAAATGGCATAATTGAAAGTCATGTCCATAGGTTGCAGAGAAATAGGCAGGATGTACTCTGCATGGAGCCAGTTGGGGGAGGGGGTTTCACGGGTCAGAGCTGCTGTCATGAGTGAGGGGCAGAATTCATGTCTGTCCTTTGGGATCGGCCAGGGATGGAAGGCCCCAGGTCTGCAAATGATTTACTGCAAGGAACTGCAGGCTCTATATGGACCAGCCAGAATAGGAAAAGATATGGGACCAAAACCCAGGTACAAGTACTAAGGCCATCTTGCTACCTACAAACCTTCCAGCGAGGATCTCTTTCTGTGGCCACCTCTGGGGCTGAGGCCATTCCCAGGACAAGAAAAAGTTTGGCTTCTCAAGATAAAGTCACCCTACCTCTGGGCAAAGAGCCTGTCTTCTCCCTGTGCTCTGGGGTATCTCCTTGGGACTTGGAGATGCTCCAGGACCCCTCCTCCCCATGAAGGAAGGAGCAGGAGGAAGCAGAGATTCCCTCCATCTCTGCGGGATCTGACATACTCTCCACTGCAGTGGTTTCTTCTTGGGAGTGATGTCTTTACATGCTTTCAGGTCCCCCCGACAGAGCAGGGCTTGAGAAAATCAATCCAGCTGGCAGCTAACTACCCCCGTGGATATAAGATCTGGTATGGCCCCATCACTCCCAAGATCGTTTTCTGCCACCCTGACATGATCCGGAGCATCACCAATGCCTCAGGTACCCATGCAGAGCTTGTGGTGGTGGGTGTCATGACACATTTGAGGGATTCTAGCCCCTCCTTGCCAACTTTTTATGTGGCTCCTACAGGACCCTGGCCCCCCTTCCTCTCTTCTCTCTCAGCCACTTCCTCTTTGCTTCATGCAGAATTTATCATGTTCCATCTCACTGACTCGTTTCTGCCCATGGCCATTTGGACTCCAACCTTGTAGCTTGCTGAAGTTCGTCCCCAATCTCAAGGTCTCATATCTGGACAGAAACATCCTTGACCTGGCCAGCAGGAGATGGGCTGTGGTGATCCAGAGAAGAAACAAGATTCTCTGCTGGGGTGTGCTGGAAGGCTTCCTGGAGGAGGAGGTGTTGGAACTAGGTCTGAAACAATGAGAAAGAAATGTTTCAAAGCAGAGGGTAGAGTGATGCAGTGGCCATCCATAGTATCCCAGGCCCCCTGCTAAGCCGGCCCTCAGTCTCACTCATCTGCAGACCCAGAGCAATGAAGGCTTCTGTCTGGTGCAGGATTGGGGGCTGCTTTTCCTGTGACATCCACCTCTTTGGTGGGTCCATTTCACTTATCCTATCCTGTGGCTCAGCCACTCTAGTTCAGTGCTCTCCTTCCCTAGTCCCCAGGAATCTCCCTGAGGAGACTCCACCCCACCCTGTCTCCCTTCCCTTGCCCTCTGCCCCTCCCATCTGAGACAGACCAGGGGAATGGACAGCTTCTGACAGAGACCTGGGTTCAGACACCAGAATGCTGAGTGACTCTGGGAAAGGTCCTGGCTCTCTCTGGCTGCTGAAGTCTCTTTCAGCTGTTAGTGGTGGAAATGCCACCCTGTATGGTCTAAACAAAGAAGGGAAATCAACTGACTGTAAACTCCAAGGAGGGCTGCCTTCAGGCCCAGCTGGATCCAGGTCTTAAACAATGTTATCAGAAATCTGTTTTCATCATTTAGAGTTCATCTGTGATGGCTTTACTCTCATCAGAATGGTAAAACTGAATCTCAGACGCTCAACCTCCATCAGAAAGGGAGTTCATTTACAACAGTTCTAGGAAAAGTTGAGGATTCCTTTTAATTTGTCTGATTTGGGCCATAGGACCAATTATTGCAAATCTAAGATTCTGAGCATCCAGTCTTGGCACTGTAGGGGCCACTGAGCTATTGTTTTGGGGCTCAGGGCAGTTGGATAATTAAGAATTCAGGCCGTGGATTAAAGAGTCTTGGGCTGGTGTCTCTGGTTTACTCTCTGGGAGAATGTGCGCAAGGGACTCCATCATTGAGAGTCTCAGTTTCCTTATCTGCAATATGGGGACGAAAGAGAAGTCAGGTGAATATGGTGTTTGGGATCCACACAGGGAAAGACATTCTCTATCCCTGTACCAGAAGGACCACAAAGGCTGTGTATGGCCAATGTGGGGAGGGAGCCCAGGAGAAAGTTCAGGACAGATGAGCAGCTGCCGGAGGTGACTCATGGGCTCAGGTGTGAATCTCTGCCCTGCAAATCCTTGCCTCTGGCAGCCTAGAAGAGTGTGAATTGGGTCCTTTCTGTTCCTCTCCAGATTCAGAGCTGGGAGGAAGGTCTCCAGTACACACAGGACCTGGCCAGCACCTACGGGGATGTGTGCTGCTCTTGCGGGGGGGGGAGGGGGCTGGCATGTTGTCATCTGCATCTTCCACCCCACCACTCCAGACAGACATGTTCTTGGCCATGGCTTGCTGCTGCCACGTCCTCCTTGTTGGGTGCAGATATAGGAGGCTGTGGTAGAGAGGCCTCTGCCTCTTTCTTACCTGGACTCTCTCTTGCCTACTTCTGGTCATGTCTACTCACACCTAGGGCACATCTGTGTGTTGTCTGCTGTAGGCTATATCTGGTTAGATTTTTGTTTCTACCTGGTTTCTGATGACAGCTGGTACATGCTTTACCTGGTGACACCTGCTATATGATTAAACCTGGGCTCAAATAGACATGGTCTCAGTCACATCTGGAGTTGCTTCAGCTGTGGCCACGGACATCTGAGGCATTTCGGGGTGTGTCTTTTTCTTGCCTGAGAGGCTGTTATTGATTATCTGGTTCTCCTGCTTGTCACGTCTGGGTCATATTTCAGGTTTGTTTGAGGTCTGGGACTCAGGGTCACTTTCAGACATGCTAGTGATCTTGTGTGATGCCTGTCTTAGGGTATGTCTGAGTCATGTCTGGGGCCCAGCTGGGGACACAGCTGGTTCAGGTCTGTGACATCAGTGTATGTAAGCCCTGTGTGGGACTCATGTGGGGCAAATTCAGGCCAAGTTAGATTGTCTTCAGGTCCATGCCAGAGCATGTTGTATCATGTTAGGCTGTGTCATGCGTGTTTTGGCCATGTCAGGACATGTTAACACATGGGGCCACGTCACATATCTCAGGAGAGGTCAGAGTGCTTGGGCAGACATGGTGTTCTAGGTCCCCATGAAGACGTTTTGTAGAGTGCTGGGCTATGCCTGTGTCTTCATAACATGTTGGACCATGTAGGAGCCATGTCAGGGAATGGTGGGGCATGTTGTATCTTGTTGTTGCATGTTGTATCTTGTTGGAGTGTTTCTGAGCACCTAAGAGTTGTGTCTATGGGTCCTGCCTTTGCTGTCTTCTGTTCTGCAGCCTGGTCTGGTCCCCCCACTCCCATCTCCTCTGCACCTGGCTTTCGATTCTCTTGGCCCCATTCCTGCTATGCAGGGCTCAGAGTGGGAATGCAGATTCCTGGCTGGGATCCTCTATTCCACACAAAATTTCCTCCTTTCCCCATCTCCTTGGCCCCTGATGGTCCTCCTTCATGTCAGCTGCTATCGCACTCAAGAATATGGAGTTCTACAACCTTCTGAAGCCCTGGCTGGGTGAGTAACTGTGAGTGAAGGGGGTGATCTTGGGGACCCAGGGAAAGGTATTCCTTTGCCCACTCCCTGTGGCTGTCTCTGCTAGGGGATGGGCTCCTGCTGAGTGCTGGTGACAAGTGGAACAGCCACCGTCGCATGCTGACACCTGCCTTCCACTTCAACATCCTGAAGCCCTATATGAAGATTTTCACCAAGAGCACAGACATCATGCAAGTGAGTCTCTTGAACCCAGGGTCCCATCTGGAGTCTTGGGGATAATGGAGACTCAGAAACACCTTGCCTGGAACCTGGCTCTTGTGGGTGGCTTTAAGGCCATGGGCTCTTCCTTTCTGAACTGTGGTTTCCGCAGGTGAAAAATAAGGATTATGTGATCCCTGCTTTGTAGGGTGGCCAAGATGACCTAATGGAATCATGTCTCTGGCACATAAGAGATGCTCAGAAGGTGTTAGTTTCTACATTTCCCTCAAAGAGGCCTTGGAATCTTGAGACGTTTGGTAAAAATGGTGAATATTTTGTAGTAGCTATTCTAGAGTAACAAGTCACTTAAAAACAGTAAGTGCTTAGTATTGAGAAGTCTGTGAGTCAGTTGACTGGTTCTTCTTGATGTAGATTGGGCCACTGGTGTATCTGTGATCAGATAAGAAATTTTGCTGATCTAGGGTCATTCTTCTCACATATTTGGGGCTTGGCTGGCTGCAGGCTGATCTCAGATGGCCTTACTCTGGGCAAAGGACTTCCCTTCATGGGATTCTCTTCCTTTAGACTGCATTTCGTGTTTGTTCACATGGCAGAAGCAGGGTTCCAACAGCCTGACAGGAAGCTGCAATGCTGCTTAGGAGCGTGGTTTGGAACGATATACTCATCACTTCCATCAAAGTCTATTGGGCAAAGCAGGACTTCCCCTGGTGACTCAGTGGTAAAGAATCTGCCAACAATGCAGGAGACAAGGGTTTGATCCTTGGGTTGGGAACATCCCCTGGAGGAGGGCATGGCAACCCATTTCAGTATTCTTGCTGGGAGAATCCCATGGACAGAGGAGCCTAGTGGGCTGTGGTCCATGAGTTCTCAAAGAGCTGGACAGGACTGAACCAACTAAGCATAGCACACATTGGCCAAAGTAGATCCAAGGCCAGCTCAGAATCCAAGTAGGCTCCACCTACTAATAGAAGTTACTGAAAAAGCACATTGCAAAGGGGTTTGGATATATATATACATGGGGAAGGTCAGGAATTTGTGACACGGTTGTGTCTTTTCCATACTTGCAAGCGGACAAGGGAGCTTGTTACAGTTCTGTGGATTCTGTCAGAAGACATGAGAGTCCTGGGTCACTGACAAAGGGTAGTTTTTACTCTTGGCACAGCAAATGGCACTTTCTTCTTGCTGGCTTGCATTCTTCCTCCAAGTCAACAAATCCCACGTGGATGACACAGGTGGACTTTGACTGGCACCTACTCCAGTAGTATGTTTTATTATAGGGCAGAAGAATACTAGATTTAGGGTGTCTGTGACTTTCAGAACTAGCAGCAAGCCTGATATTTGCCCAGGAGGAGACTTTACCTCACTCTTAAAGCTTGTTTGCTGCAAACACAACTCAGAAATAGCCCCTGGTAAAGAACATCATGGACTACCAATTTTTTTTGGCATACCCGGAAAGATTAGCATACCTGGAGAAGGCAATGGCAACCCATTCCAGTACTCTTGCCTGGAAAATCCCATGGGCAGAGGAGCCTGGTGGGCTGCAGTCCATGGGGTCGCGAAGAGTCGGACATGACTGAGTGACTTCACTTTCACTTTTCACTTTCATGCATTGGAGAAGGAAATGGCAGCCCACTCCAGACACGACTGAAGCGACTTAGCAGTAGCAGCAGCAGCACTCAGGGCCCATGAAGAACTACCTCTCTAAACATAGGGGCAGTTTATTCATCAGTTTTCATCAGTGAAGGTGATGAAAGCTAACATTTGCTTAGCACTTAACTTTATTCAGTAAGTTGACCAAGGGTACAGAGAGAGCAGGAGGGTGAGCCAAAATTTAAAACCAGGTCTCCTGACTCCCAGTCATGAGAACTTCATGTCCTAGCAGTAACAGCTTCCACTCCCACTCAAGCCTGATACTATCTGGAGATGGTTTCCTGGGGCCAAGAGGCAGGGCCTGGGGGAGTCCACCCAGGTGGTTGGGAATGGGCCCTAACTCTGTCTCCTTCTCTGTCCAGACCAAGTGGGAGTGCCTGGTCACAGAGGGCCACACTCATCTGGACATATTTGAACACATCAGCCTCATGACCCTGGACAGTCTGCAGAAATGTGTCTTCAGTTTTGACAGCAATTGCCAGGAGTGAGTCTTGGCCAAGAGCCTGGGAACATAAGCCATAGACCCAAGGTAGTAGATGGAGGAGGGAGGGCTGACCAGAGCAACCAGGAAGGCCTTCCTGAAGGAGGTGGCTCAAAGCAGGACAACCCAGGACTGGAATAGGGAAAGAGAAGGAGCTATCCTTTCAGGTAGGTAGACCTGGTTGATAAAGATCAGAAGGCTAGAATGAGAAAAGTATGTGCAATAGTGATGAGATACGTTGGAAATAAGGTTGAAGGAGTGGGCAGGTAATATTTTAAGGACATTCTGAAGCCAGACAAAGTGAGTCTGACTCAAAAGAATCCAACTATCATGTAGACATTGGATGTAAGAAGACTAGGGAAGGGGCTGGGCCACTGACCAGCTGGGAGAGGATAAGAGATGAGCAGGGTGGATGGTTCTGGAAAGGAGAAGGGGGTGGTGAGACAGACAGGAGAGAAACATATCTAAGCTGTGCTCCAGGTGCCTGGGTCATGGAGGCAGCTCACGGAGATGGGATGTGGGTTGAGAAGAGTCTGAAGAGTCACATCTTCCGGCTCATCCCCACCCTGTATCTGTAGGTCATCTGTTATTGAAGCCTCAATTCCTGAAAGGAGGTAGACCCCTGGCTTCTGGGCTTCAGGTTTTAAGTTGTTGCCTCCTTTATGCGCTCTTCCTCAGGAAGCCCAGCAAATATATCGCCGCCATCTTGGAGCTCAGTGCTCTTGTGTCAAAAAGAAACCAACAGCTCTTCCTGCACATGGACTTCCTGTACTATCTCACCTCAGATGGGCGGCGCTTCCGCAGGGCCTGCCGCCTGGTGCATGACTTCACAGATGCGGTCATCCAGGAGCGGCGCCGCACTCTCCCCAAGGAGAATATTGATGACTTCCTCAAGACCAAGGCGAAGACCAAGACTTTGGACTTCATTGATGTGCTTCTGCTGACCAAGGTGGGTTCTTCTGGGATCTGAGTTCAAGAGGTAGAATGGACTTTGATCTGATCAAAGAATTTGAACAGGATGCAGAGGGTCCTGGGGAGCCATGGAAGGTGCTTGTGGAAGGGAGGGATGGGTCAGGGATAAGTTTTAGAGATGACCATGTGGAATATTGCCTGTGGGGGATTGCTAAGTTTGAAACTGTGAAGGGCCTGAGATTTCACTCAAATAGGAAACTAATAAGTCAGTCTACCACAGAGATAGACTGGGTACATATGCAGTATATGTAAAGTATACATACAGAATCCTGGTTCAGAGCAGCCCATTTATTGCTCATGGCAAAAACGGTGACCAGAGTAGAATTGTAGCTCTGCTACCCTATTATTAAATTCCTTTGATGGCTCAGCTATGCTATTGCCTGTACATGCAATCATACTTGCATCACAGTACAAGTACATACCTCCAGATTTTGAAATTTGGAAGTTATACAAGACAGCTGATACATTTGCCCCTTTCTCCCTATGGGGAGATGGAGAGAGAGAGACACAGGGAGAGAGATTATGCTGGAGCTTAAACAAATTCTTTTTGGTGAGAAGGCAAAGTCTAAAGTTGTTATATTTTTATAACCCAGGTTGTAACCCAGGTTGCCAAGGTTACAACTTTTTTTTCCCAGAAATCCCTCATAATTTTGAAATATAAAAATATTAATGGGTGACTGATTATTTTTTCAACAGGGACAACATAGGAGACAAAGAGGTCAAGGGTGAGGTCTCTGGAGTGGGGCTTCTGGTGACAGAGTGCACAGGAGGTTTAGAATCTCAGGGTGGGTTTGGGTCTCTGGATGGATAATGGGGCTTCAGAGATTGTCTCAGTTTAGCCTCAGAGACCCTCTGAGCTAGTGCGATTCTAGGGATCTTGCTTTCTCTCCAGGATGAAGATGGGAAGGGATTGTCAGACGAAGACATCCGGGCTGAAGCTGATACCTTCATGTTTGAGGGTGAGAACCCAGTGTGAGATAGGGTGTCTCTAAGCCCAGGAACTAGCCCAGTGGACCCTGGACCACCCCATCCTCCTCCATCCTCCTCATGGGCTTTAGCATGGGGGTGTTGTCTACCTTGTGGTGCTGAAGTAGTCCAGAGACACAAATCTTTCTGGATGCCCCCAGGCCATGATTCTACAGCCAGCGGCCTCTCCTGGGTCCTGTACAACCTTGCAAAGCACCCAGAATATCAGGAGCGCTGCCGGCAGGAGGTGCAAGAGCTCCTAAAAGACCGTGAGCCTAAAGAGATTGAATGGTGAGTGCAAGTCCTTATGGCCTTTTTCTGAGCCCTTCTCATTGTTTCTGCTCCCTGGCTGGGAAAGACAGATTTTTTTTTTTTTTTTTTTGTGCATTCTGTCATTAAGTGGAAATAGGAGCAGAGCCCAGAGGCAGGATCTCATACTTAGTGTGTGTGTGCGTGTGTGTGTGTGTGTGTGTGTGCACTAAGTTGCTTCAGTTGTGTTGACTCTGTGCAACCGTATGGACTATAGCCCCGTCAGGCTCCTCTGTCCATGGGATTCTCCATGCAAGAATAAATACTGGAATGGATTGCCATGCCTTCCTTCAGGGGATCGTCCCAACCCAGGGATTGAATCTGTGTCTCATGTCTCCTGCGCTGGCAGTCAGGTTCTTTACCGCTAGTGCCATCTGGGAAGCCTACTCAGCATGGATAGGAGGACAAAATTTGCTGGCTTTTGGCAGAGAAACCTGGATTTCTGAGATAATTAACAACAATGTGTGGGGACAGATGATGCCACTTGGCACATATTCAGTTAAGTGAACTTCACCTTCACTCCCTGACTGTTTTCTCTGAAATTACATGTTTTCAAACATCTTCACTTCCTGAGTATTTGCTAATCTCCTGCCCCTTAATTCCTCATATTGCTTAGTGTAGGGTTCACTAGGATCACCTGAGTACTACAGTCATTCAACTCCTTTCTTGGAACATCTGCAGCTTCATCCATCTAATCCCTACTTAGGAAACACTGCCATACTGCCTCTCCATCCCCAATTCTATGCCGTCTCCAATTCTTCCCAGCCCCATTCTGTATCCTGGAGACTCAGGAAGGACCAGACCCAGTCTTTGCTTTTTAGGAGCTCCTAACCTGGTGCAGAAATAGTCCCAGGTCAGGACACTCCCAGTGTACATGGGCAGGGCTGAGATTTGGAACAAGAGGGGTCAAGTTGAGGGTGGAAAGAAGTGCCTCAGCAGAGACTCTGAGATATAATCAGCAGGTAATTGGGTGCATTTGAGGTACATTTAGGTCAAGAAGACAGCTGGGAGAAAATGAAGAACTTGGGGGAAGTGATGAGAAAGACGGAGAGAGAGAGAGAGAGAGGAAGGAGGGAGGGAGGAATTTGACTTGAATATATAATTAACCTGTGGAAAGCAGATTACCTCATAATATTAATACACAGTATCCCAGAGTGTGAAGTGGATATCTGTTTTTGGATATTCAGGGAATCCTTAGGCTTTTAATTGAGTCTAAAATTTTAGCAAAGAGATTGTATTCACATGTTGTTAACTTAACCTTAGATACTCTTGTTACTATGGTAAACCATATATTCTATCTGGATTGAGAAATAGAAGTTTAATTGGAAAATATGCATTCACATTTCTTGGTAAGTTTAATTCAGGTGTTTTATATAATCACCATCATTTTTTCTTTTATTATTTTTCTAACAAATTGTTATTTCTGATAGAAAAACTGATAATTTATGAATATAAATTTCTTGCCCAGTGAACACAGGAAATGCTAAATATTGAGTCTCATATCCATAAGAAAAATTAAGATTGTTTCCTAAAATCTCTGGAACAACTGGAAGCTATGTGTAAAAAAGTTAATTCATCCTGCTTCTCATGTCTTATAAGAAAGTAACATCCACATGAATCAAAGATTTGAAAAATGATGGAGTCTTAAAGGCTGTAGAAGAAACCATGGGAGGTTATAGCTCCAGAGTAGGGAAGACTATTTTTGAGACAAATCCTAAGAGACATATAAGAAAATATTGATATACTATTTCATGAAATAGATAAATAGCAGTGTGTATGGTATTCAGTATGCTAGTATATAATTTTTTAATGCCAAAAAACCTCTGGAAGGATACATAAAAAATAATCACTAGACAAACTTGAGAAAGGAAGATGAGTGCTATTGGTCCATAGGGTTGGTGTTTTGCAGTTTTCCAATTTTGAGCTAGTTAATTGTATTTCAGTTCAGTTCAGTTCAGTTCAGTCACTCAGTCGTGTCTGACTCTGTGTCCCTATGGACTGCAGCACGCCAGGCTTCCCTGTCCATCACCAGCTCCAGGAGTTTACTCAAACTCATGTCTGTTGAGTCAGTGATGCCATTCAACCATCTCATCCTCTGTCATCCCCTTCTCCTGCCTTCAGTCCCTCTCAGCATCAGGGTCTTTTCCACTGAGTCAACTCTTCGCATGAGGTGGCCAAAGTTTTGGAGTTTCAGCTTCAGCATCAGTCCTTCCAATGAACACCCAGGACTGATCTCCTTTAGGATAGACTGGTTGAATCTCCTTGCAGTCCAAGGGACTCTCAATGGTCTTCTCCAACACCACAGTTCAAAAGCACCAATTCTTCGGTGCTCAGCTTTCTTTATGGTCCAACTCTCACATCCATACATGACTATTGGAAAAAACATAGCTTTGACTAGACGGACCTTTGTTGGCAAAGTAATATCTCTGCTTTTTAATATGCTGTCTAGGTTGGTCATAGTTTTTCTTCCAAGGAGCAAGCATCTTTTAATTTCATGGCTACAGTCACCATCTGCAGTGATTTTGGACCCAAGAAAATAAAGTCCGTCACTGGTTACCCCATCTATTTGCCATGAAGTGGTGGGACCAGATACCTTAGTTTTCCGAATATTGAGTTTTAAACCAACTTTTTCACTTTCCTCTTTCACTTTCATCAAGAGGCTCTTTAGTTCTTCTTTGCCTTGGCTTCCCTGGTGGCTCAGAGGGTAACTGTATTTAATTATTTTTAATTGGAGGATAATTGCTTTACAATGTTGTGTTGGTTTCTGCCATACAATAACATGAACCAGTCATAAGTAAACACACACACACACACACACACACACACACACACACGCACACACCCTCCCTCTTGAGCCTGCCTCCTATCAGCTCTTTATCCCACCACTCTAGGTCATCACAGAGTGCTAGCCTGGGCTCCTCATGTTATATAGCAGCTTCCCTCTAGCTATCTATTTTACACATGGTAGTGTATATTTGTCAATGCTACTTTCTAAATTCTACTGGATCTTATCTTCAATGTTTATAAAAACTTTTCCAGTGAATTCTCTTTCACTGTCTGCCAAAATGATGCATTTGTTCCCACATTTCAAATGTGTTCCCACATTACTCTCCTTTTTTTCTCCTGTTTAATTGCATTAGCTAGTATCTCTAGTTCTGTAATAAATAAGATAAACATTGAATCTGTTTCTTGCTCATCTACCTTTTGAGTTTGCAATCTTGCCATAAAGAATGTTCCACATTCATACAAATTTGTAAACATTTCTATGGTTCACTTTTTGTTGATTTGTTCAGAAAAGCTTCTAAAAATATCTGACTAAATTTTGTCTAGTACTTCTGTGATATTGCTTTTCTTTCTCTCTTTTTAAAAACCATTTTATTGAGGTATGATGATCAAAGGAAAAGCTGTATATATTTATGTATATGACTTAATAAGTCTGGAGATATTTGATCCATCTGTGTTTTTGTTCTAGGCAGAGAGCATCTTATAGGGCACCAGGAGGGCTCGGGTGGTGTCTCTCTTTTTTCACCCTAGATAATTGTCATGGGGGTTCCTTAGGGACGACCTGACCCAGCTGCCCTTCCTGACCATGTGCATCAAGGAGAGTCTGCGGTTGCACCCCCCAGTCACCTACATCTCCCGCCGCTGTACCCAGGACATCATGCTCCCAGATGGCCGGGTCATTCCCAAAGGTGACCACAATGACTAGGGAAGGGGTTTCCTGGTAGGAAGAGGGGCCCATCAGGCAGGTTGGACCTAGTTTTGACTGGTCCCTCTTCTTCCACAGGTGTGATCTGCCTTATCAGTATTTTTGCGACCCACCACAACCCATCTGTGTGGCCAGATCCTGAGGTGATGCCTCCCCCACACCCTACCTCCATCATCCCTGTCCATTCCCCTTGGGAGACCCAGGGGAGACTACAGAATTGTGATTGGCAAATCAGACATCACTCCCTCCCCAAGGATGGACATCCTGGGAGATACCACCCAGTAACCCTGTCTTGTCTTGCCCCCAGGTCTATGATCCCTTCCGCTTCGACCCAGAAAACATCAAAGGGAGGTCACCTCTGGCTTTTATTCCCTTCTCAGCAGGTTCCAGGTAAGGGCATTGGGCATTTGAGGTAAGGATGGAGTAGTGGGGGCAGGGGTCTGGGGTTAAGATTCCAGGCGTCACTGTGGGGGCAGGGAAGGGGCAAAACTGAAGGTGGTCAGAGTTCTGGCATCCTTCTCTCCCCTCCCCCTGGGAATGGTAGTGGGTGCCAAGCGGGGTCTGCAGCATGCTGACAGCGGGGTTCCCTTGTCTGCTGGTCTGCATTCTAGACTGAGGTCTGGGCTAGGCTCAGGGGATATGCAAGTCCATGAGGCGGGGTCCCAGGTATGGTTAGCTTTCTCTGTCTCTGCCGGTCAGATTTCGGGTGCTGTGGGGCCGAGATGAGGGTTCCGTGTAGTCCGAGCCCCAACTCCTTCCACAGGAACTGCATTGGACAGACGTTTGCCATGACTGAAATGAAGGTGGTCCTCGCTCTCACCCTGCTACGCTTCCGTTTTCTGCCTGACAAGGAGGAGCCACGCAGGAAGCCGGAGCTGATTCTGCGCCCGGAGGGTGGACTTTGGCTGCAGGTGGAGCCGCTGAGCTCAGGCGCTCAGTGACTCGGTGACCCACTACCACCCTGCCTGGGACTCTCTATCGTCAAAAGGGCCCAGAGCGCCCCCTGCTGGCTCTCAGTGAGACTCGGGCAAACATGACGGCAGCATTTTATTCCTGGGAGTCTGCAATGGCCTCATCCCAGTTCCGTTCACGTTTGCCTAAGTCTCACCGAGAGCCAACAGGGGGCGCTCTGGGCGCTTTTGAGAATACAGAGGGTGGGCGTGGTTGATTGGAGGCGGGACCAGTTGCCATGTGCCCAATATTACCTCTCTAAACTGACCCCCAGTCTGGCGCTGTGGTAGAGAATCTACCTGCCAATGCTGGAGATGCAAGAGATTCGGGTTGGATCCCTGGGTCGGAAGTATCCCCTGGAGAAGGAAATGGCAACCCACTCCAGTATTCTTGACTGGAAAATTCCATGGACAGAGGAGCCTGGTGGGTTACAGGTCATGGGGTCGTAGGGAACACACTTGAATATATGCACGGCTGACTCCAGGACCCTATACTGATGGCTGGTTCTCCCAGAACCCAAACATGGGCAATAGGGAGTCACATGAGGTGTTTGAGCAGAAGAAGGACCAGGGTTAAGGGTGGACTTAAGAGGTGGCGAGTGCTCTTCAATATATGTTGAAGTCTGGGAGGAGTCCAATATATATGAGTACATCAAATATGTGGTTACTCCAGATCTGCAATGAACATGGAAGAAATAAAACAAAGACATGTGTACTAAAACTCTAGGCTCCCCAGATGACAATGATAGTGATAGTGAAGTCGCTCAGTCGTGTCCACCTCTTTGTGACCCCGTGGACTGTAGCCCACCAGGCCCCTCTGTCCATGGGATTCTCCAGGCAAGAATACTGGAGTGGGTTGCCATTTTGTTCTCCAGGGGATCTTCCCGACCCCGGGATCGAGCCCGAGTCTCCCGCATTGCAGGCAGACGCTTTAACCTCTGAGCCACCAAGGAAGCCTCTAGGCTTCCCACGTAGTCTCTCTCAATTAAGTAACTGGGAAGCGTCTCTCTAAATTAAGTAACTGGGATGGTTTTCAGACTCCCTGTCAACACCCCTACTCATGTACCAACCCCCCCCCCCCCACATCCTCCATGTTCAGAGCAGTCAGCATCATGCATCAGAGTGGTGCATTTGTAACAAACGATTAACTTACATTAACACATTATCACCCAAAGTCCATAGTTTACATCAGAGTTCACTTTTGGTGTTGTCCATTCTGTGGATTTTGGCAAGCAGATAATGGCATGTATTCATTATTATAGTACCACACAGAATATTTCATTGCCCTCAAACCCTCCCAGTGGTCTACGGATTTCATCTATACCTCCCCTCAACTCCTGGAAACTAGTGATCTTTTTACTGTCTCCATAGTTTTGCCTTTTCCAGTATGTCAAATAGTTGAAATCACATGATATGTAAGCTTTTCAGGTTAGCTTCTAGCATTTAGCAATATACATTTAAATTTCCTCCCTGTGTTTTCACGGCTTGATAGCTCATTTCTTTTCAGTGCTGAATAATATTCCATTGTCTGAATGTACCATGGGCTATCTATCTATTCATCTGCTCTGATTTCTTTTTAATCAGGTTTGTATATTACTAAACACAAATACATATTTAAATGAAACAATATCAAATACAAAAAAATGAGAAAAAAGAAACCAAATAAAAACAAAGCCTAAGAACACCCAGAAAGAACAAAAACTTATGTGTAACTAACAGAGTATAATAGTAGAAAGTCTAACATTTCCACCATTCTTTGGGACAGAGAGAAGAGGGATATCAATTCATCCAATAAATGCCTGGTCAATAGGAAAACTAGCCCTGCTTTCAATGATCATCTTTATTTGGAAGTCTGATGGCTGTCTCAGACTTGTTATGTCCAAACTAGATTCTTGATTTTTCACCCCCAGACCTCTGGGGAATCCTGTAATGATTCCAAAAGTGGTTTTGTTGACTCTGTCTGTAGACATGTGCATTGTAAAGCTTTCTTTGTGTGATTTAATTTTAGTGCAATTCAGTGAAACACATAGACAATAGATGGCTTTGGGATTCATTAAATGGTTTGGGGGCTAAATACATGGTTAATTTCTTGTAAATATTCCATGTGTGCTGGAGAGTGAGTTGCTTTTCTCTTGGGTATACATTTCTCTCTCTACTTAGTAACTCAAACTTTTAAGTTGTGTTTAGATAATACATTCTTTAGTCTAAGTCTTGTCTTCTTGATTTGTCGAATTTTAAGAGGATTGGGATAAAAGCTCCAAGTACTGGTGTGGATGTAGCTATGGATTTTCATTTACTGATTTATCTATTTTGGCTTTGCATCTATTCACAATCTGTTTGGACCCTTTAAAAACTTATAACTTTATTTGTAACATAAGAAGTTTTTCCTTTAATTCTTATCAGATGTAAATATTGAGATTGCTACCCTGAGGTTACTTTTTAAATATTTGTTGGATCTATCTTTTTCATTAACAATGAAATGACATTCACATAAGTTAGCAATTTTAAAGTAAACAATTCTGTGGCATTTAGTACATTTGAAATTTTGAACAGCTGTCACCTCTATCTACTTCCAGAACCTTCTCATCACTCAGGAGGGAAATCCTGTACCTAATAAGCAGTCACTCCCCTGTTCCCTCTTTTCTAAAACTTTCTGTATTCTTATATTTTAAGTAAGTGTTTTGTATACACCATCCTGTGAGACATTTCTTTCTTATTAAATCAAATCCACAAACTCTTTCTTTTAATTAGTGACTTTAACCCAATTACATTCTCTCATGTATGGGGAGTAACTTTTACACAAAAAGTTTAAATGCTGTCTACTTTTCATTTGCAAATATTTTCCCCCATTCAGTAGGTTGTCTTTTCATTTTGCTGGTAGATTTCTTTTGCTGTGCAAAAATTTTAATTTTAACATTTTTTACCTACTGTGATTAAAATTTTAATTTCTCCCATTCACATATTTTTTTGGGTAGATCACAGGGGAGCTGGGTTCCATTGGGCAGCCCTGGGGGGCCCTTCATGTGATCTATCAGCTGAAGCTAGAGCAGGAACTGACAGGCATGACATTTTCTCTAAACAAGCAACCAGGTGTGAACAGGATCAGAACGCTGGGATATTCTCGAGGCAGGGTAGCAGTGTGGTGAGAACTCAGACTCTGAGGTCAGGCAGAGCTAGTTCAGATCCTGGCTGTGTTCCTTACAAGATGCATATCTTTCACTGAGACTCAGCTCCATCATTTGTGCAATGGGAGTTTTA
This sequence comes from Cervus canadensis, assembly GCF_019320065.1. Classification (NCBI taxonomy): domain Eukaryota; kingdom Metazoa; phylum Chordata; class Mammalia; order Artiodactyla; family Cervidae; genus Cervus; species Cervus canadensis. The sequence continues at coordinate 101,616,246 of NC_057389.1, forward strand.
GTTGCATTTATTTCGAAGCAGTTAATGAGATGACCCACGGATATGTTGAGCTCAGGGACTGGTACATAGTAAATTATTACTGAATAGCAATGACATTCTTATTCATATTGCCATGGTCACCTCCAGGAGGAGGGGCATCAGGTGTATGGAAGATGGGTTTTGGGCTTGGGGAAGTGGCTGAAAGGGGTAATGAGAGAAGATGAGAGGAGGAAAGGGGAACTTCTAGAAACAGAGGAAGCAGGTATTGTTACAAGAGCCACCCACAGAGCTGAATCCAGTCCAGGTGCTGGCTGCAGTGCCTTCCCCCTTCCTCTGAGGCTGGCCCGACACCCTCCTCCCTTTTACCCCATGTCAGCCACTGTCAGTGTAGCTGAGTTCATTGGAGGAGCTCTTGGCATCCTGAACAGGGACTGCAGGGCCAGATGATAACGTTTAAAAGAGTTGGTCTTAGGGGAAGGAGAGGAAGGGGCTGGGCATATTTCCCAGTCTTTGGGGATTATATATCTAGGCTGGAAGGAAGGGGCAGACCACGGAACTGGGTGGAGGTCCTAGGTTCAGAGCATCCTGGAGCTGGGCTGGGGGCTGGGAATCATGCATTTGGTCTCTCTTTCCTCACCTTCCTTCACCTTCTAGTCTCCAAGATGCTGACATAATACAGAATGAGCTGGACAACAAAAGTGAACAAAAGGAGTCAGTGGTCACATGCTCAGGGCTCTGAGGTCACCCCGGTGGGGCCCTGAAAGCACTTCCCTTGGGTCTTCTGGTGACCCAGGGTCTGGCCTATGTGAGCACAACTTAGACTTCATTATGACCCAGGTATTCTGGGAAGTGGAGACTTGGTGTGCTTCTAAAAGAGTCATCTGTGTGGGTAAGCAGTAACAGGAGCCCTCAAGGACCAATGAAGGTATTGAGCTGGACTCCCGGGTGGATGCTGGAGGAACAGTTCAACTCTTTCTGGGATTGGGAGCTGGGCAGTCCATGAAGTCCAGCCTTCCTACATCCCGGACAGTGTTTGCCCCCGTACAAGGTGACCTCCCCATCCCCGGCATGACTGATTCCTTTCCAGAACAGTATCAGAAGGTACTTCTGTTGCTTTGTTCTTGGTGAGATGGGTAGACCATTGGGGATGGGTGATCAGAAGGAAACAGGCCCATAGGCTGTAGTCTACAGACAGGAGTCTAGTGTAGAGAAGGAACAGTCAGGATGGATGGGTTGCTTCCTGGCCAGTAGGATTTTAGAAGGAAATTGTCTTCCCCCTCTCATCCTGGAGAATTTTTAGGGTGGGGGGAAGAGACAAAAAGGGATCCAAAGAACTGGATCATATCACTTTGCTGCCCCCAATTTTGCTGTTCATAAACTGTATACCAGATGCATGATAAACTGAAGCAACTGGACATCAAATGGGAGTGCTGATAGGGACAATAGCATTTCTCCCCAGCCTATCAACATTTCCTGGTTCTTGACCAGCTTTTCTTCATGAATCTATTAGTCTTAGAAGAACTGACAGATGCTGAAGGCAAATGAGACATCATCTGAGGAGAAACATTTCAACAAATAGAGTATGTGTGGGCAGGCAACGGTAAAGATTCAGGGGACAGGGCTGGATAAGGGTGAATAAAGTTTGAATATTTCTTCTCAGCACACTTAATCATACCAGTTCTTGTAGCATATTAGCTCATGATGGTCACTTTCACTAACACCTTTGTTATAGATACAAAACTTGAGGCACACTGCATTGCATTATGCTACCTTCTGATAATGTCCATCTCTGGAATGGATAGATGGAAAGCTAGTATGCTCCCTGCTGCAAAATGTCAAGGATGCAGGAGGTGGGTTATAGTCACATCATTTTGCTTGGTTGAAGGCTCAGATCAGTGGCCAGTACTGCCACCAGTTCCAGCAGAGCTGACCTGTTTCCCATCCTCAAGGATCCTCCTGAGAGTCCTGTCCCAAGGACTTGCTTGAGTATGGTGTCTTCTGATGTAACTTTTCTATAAACAAAGACTTCTGGGTCAAAGCTGAGGATCACTGTGCTGGTCACTATCTGTCCATTATCAACAACCAAGCAGAATAGGTAGGAAGAGTGGGAGAAGGAATTTTGGAATCTTTCCAAATCATGGCAATGTCATATCCTTGCCCCCTGCATAATCCAGTGCAAATCTTTTATTCATAATACACACTCACTGTATTGACATGAAGAGTTGGTCACGATTTATTCATGTTCTGTTTTGGGGCAATCATTCATTATGGCTCCTCTGTCTGGAATGCTCTTTCTTCTTTATCTACATGGAGGACTCCTATGCCTACTTCACAACCCAGAACAGACACCCACCCTCAATGTTCTTCCCCAACTCTGCTTCCACACAGTACACAAATCTGGAAAACGTTGCCATATTATGGGGACCTCACTCTACAAATGAGGGCTATCCTAGGATAAGAGAGGAATCTAATGCACTTTTCAATCCATGGTTCCTGGGAGCTGACTGGACATACAGCACATCTCCATATTTGTCAGGAGATTCCAAGTGAGTACCAAAATCATGTCGACTGGGTGGAATCTGAACTTCTCACCCCATCATCAGTACCCTTTAGTTACTGTTACTAAGAGTAACTCATCTCACATGCTAATAAAGTAATGCTCAAAATTCTCCAAGCCAGGCATCAGCAATACGTGAACCGTAAACTTCCAGATGTTCAAGCTGGATTTAAAAAAGGCAGAGGAACCAGAGATCCAATTGCCAACATCCACTGGATCATTGAAAAAGCAAGAGAGTTCCAGAAAAACATCTATTTCTGCTTTATTGACTATGCCAAAGCCTTTGACTGTGCAGATCACAATAAACTGTGGAAAATTCTGAAAGAGATGGGAATACCTGACCACCTGATCTGCCTCTTGAGAAACCTGTATACAGGTCAGGAAGCAACAGTTAGGACTAGACATGGAATAACAGACTTGTTGCAAATAGGAAAAGGAGTATTTCAAGGCTGTATATTGTCACCCTGCTTATTTAATTTATATGCAGAGTACATCATGAGAAATTCTGGGCTGGATGAAGCACAAACTGGAATCAAGATTGCTGGGAGAAATATCAATAACCTCAGATATGCAGATGACACTACCCTTATGGCAGAAAGTGAAGAAGAACTAAAGAGCCTCTTGACGAAAGTGAAAGAGGAGAGTGAAAAAGTTGGCTCAAAGCTCAACATTCAGAAAACTAAGATCATGGCATCTGGTCCCATCACTTCATGGCAAATAGATGGGGAAACAGTGGAAACAGTGGCTGGCTTTATTTTTTTGGGCTCCAAAATCACTGCAGATGGTGATTGCAGCCATGAAATTAAAAAATGTTTACTCCTTGGAAGGAAAGTTATGACCAACCTAGATAGCATATTAAAAAGCAGAGACATTACTTTGTCAACAAAGGTCCATCTAGTCAAGGTTATGGTTTTTCCAGTAGTCATGTATGGATGTGAGAGCTGGACTATAAAGAAAGCTGAGCACTGAAGAATTGATGCTTTTGAACTGTGGTGTTGGAGAAGACTCTTGAGAGTCCCTTGGACTGCAAGGAGATTCAACCAGTCTATCCCAAAGGAGATCAGTCCTGGGTGTTCATTGGAAGGACTGATGTTGAAACTGAAACTCCAATATTTTGGCCACCTGATGTGAAGAGCTGACTCATTTGAAAAGACCCTGATGCTGGGAAAGATTGAAGGCAGGAGGAGAAGGGGAGGACAGAGGATGATATGACTGGATGGCATCACTGACTCAACGGACATGAGTTTGGGTAAACTCCTGGAGTTGGTGATGGACAGGGAGGCCTGGCATGCTGCGGTTCACGGGGTCACAAAGAGTCAGACACGACTGAGCGACTGAACTGAACTGAACTGAAGAGTATTACTCATCAATACTCTTAGTTACTATTTATCTGGTGCTCAGCTAAGCACCACAGTGTGCTCTTATTCCTTCGTTGAATCTGAGAGGCAGCTGCCTTTGTTGTCTCTGTTTTACAGATGAGTGGCCTGTGTATCATAGGTGACCATAATTTGACTGACCACACAGGCCATACTATTGGACATGGAAGTCTATTGAGACCTTTCTGCCTGCTTACTGACATTCTATTTTGCCCAGTGTCACCTGTCTTTGGGACCCCGTTTGTCTTACTTTTTTCATGGACCACCCATCTATGGCTCAATGGGCCCATTTCCACCTATGGTCCCACATTATTTTTTATTGAATCTGCCTTCTCCCTAGGTAGAATTTCTTCAATCCAAATAAAAGATGAGCAATATTGGATTGATCTCAAGAAAACAGTACTCAAAATGCATTGACAAGTGATGAGATGGATCCTCCCTCATCTTCACATTAGTCTCTATTTGTGGACTCCAAGCTCCTCTACCCCAGGTAGCACCCACCCCCGGAACTTGGGACAGCCTTTCCAATATATGCTTTCTCAAATACTTCAAGGATCTGCCTTTGGCATCAACCAAACTGTCCACTTATCTCCTGTTGTCTTGCTTAGTGTTATTTTGCTAGTCACAAATGTATGTATGTATCTAAGTTATGGGTCGTTGTTGTTGTTCAGTCTTGCCTGACTCTCCACGACCCTGTGAACTCATGGATTAAATAACAAGAAAGAAACAAAAAATTTTTAATCACAGGAAGCCATAGTAGCTTGAATATATTAAAGGGAATTGTGCTCATTCTGAAGAGAAATAGACAATGTGCCAAGCTTAGCAAGTTTCAGTGAAACAAGCGAAATTCACTCAGTCATGCCTGACTCTTTTGCAACCCCATGCACTATACAATACATGGAATTCTCCAGGCCAAAATACTGGAGTGGGTAGCCATTCCCTTTTCCAGGGGTCTTCCCAACCCAGGGATCAAACCCAAGTCTTCCGCATTGCAGGTGGATTCTTTACCAGCTGAGCCACCAGGGGATCTGGAAACATCTGGAGGCTTTAGCATCCCACAACACTGGAAGAACCACTACTGGAGGATTCCTTCCTAATTCCTCATCATGTCTTTCAATAACCCTCAGATTCAGGTTCTCACCTATCTGTGAGCATTCCTTGATTTCCACTCACTTTACCAGAACTTTGCCTTAAATTTACGTTTCTGTCACTGACAACTGAAACAGTTCCCACTAAATCAGGAAGGAAGAGGACTTTGCTGGCAGTCCAGTGGTTAAGACTTTGCCTTCTGATGCAAGGGTGTGGGTTTAATCCCTGGTCAAGGAGCTAAAATCCCACATGCCTCATGGCCAAAATGCCAAGACCACAAAACGATATTGTAGACTTCCCTGGTGGCTCAGCGGTAAAGAACCCACCTGCAAGTACAGGAGACATAGATTCGATCCCTGGTCTGTGAAGACCCCACATACTGCAGAGCAACTAAGCCAGTGAGCCACAGCTACTGAACCTGTGCTCCAGAGCCCAGGACCTGAAACTACTGAAGCCCGTGGGCCTAGAGCCTGTGCTCTGCAACAAGAGAAGTCACCACAATGCAAAGCCCCTGAACCACAACTAGAGAGTAGTCCCTACTCTCCACAACTAGAGAAAACCCACAGTCAGTTCAGTCGCTCAGTCGTGTCCGACTCTAGTCGGACCTAGTGCCATCAAAAAGAACTAATTAAATAAATAAAATTTTAAAAATCTTAAAAAAATATTGTAACAAATTCAATGTTGTAATATGCCATACCATAACAAATCCAATAAAGACTTAATGCATGTCCATATAAAAAAATCTTTTTAAAAAATCAGAAAGGAATTTGGGAGTGTCATACTTCTACATCCAATGTGAAGTCTTCTCACTCATGTGGTGTGCCCAGGCTCTGTTTGAAGCCTCTCTGGCTCCCTAGGTGGGGCATTTCCCCTTTGGATGGCTTTAATCAGGAGAAAATCCATCTTATGGAGCATTCGGGTCTCCAATAGTCACTCATACAGGTGTTTAGTGCAGCAATCTGATAATCATGGGAGGTATTCAGTTCAGTGTCTAGAATGCACTATTTTAAAATCACAGCATGCCTTTTATTTCCTTTAAGACATTAATGGGCTTCCCTCATAGCTCATTCGGTAAATAATCTGCTTGCAATGCAGGAGACCTGGGCTTGATCCCTGGGTCAGGAAGATCCCGTGGAGAAGGAGATGGCAACCCACTCTAGTATTCTTGCCTAGGATTTCCCATGGACAGAGGAGCCTGGTGGGCTACAGTCCAGGGGGTCACAAGAGTTGGACACGACTTAGTGACTAAACCACCACCAAGACATTAATATGAATGTATCACTCTTTGATTCATTTACTCATATTCCTGTGAAATATTTTCTCTCTACTATGAGATGAACACCTAGAGATCAGGGGACTTCATCTGGCCTGCTCTGTGCTTGAATTCCCAGAAGCTGGGACTTGCCCTGAGGTGCCTTCTATAGTGGTCAAAATATTGGGAGATTGGGGCTGACATATATACACTATTGATGATATGTATAAAATAGGTAACTGAGGAGAACCTGCTATATAGCACAGGGTGCTCTACTCAATGCTCCGCAGTGACCTAAATGGGAAGGAAATCCCCAAAGAGTGGATATACCTGTGCGTGTGCACTAAGTCACTTCTGTTGTTTCTGACACTTAGCGACCATATAGACTGTAGCCCACCAAGATCCTCTATCCACGGGATTCTCAGGCAAGAATACTGGAGTAGGTTGCCATGCCCTCCTCCAGGGGATCTTCTTGACCCAGGGATCGAACCCGCATCTCCTGCATTGCAGGCAGATTCTTTACCAGTAGCGCCACCTGGGGAGCCCGGATATATGTACAGCTGATTCACTTGGGTGTACGTAGTAACTAGTGCAACATTGTCGGGCAACTATTCTCCAACATTTAAAGAATGTTGGTTGAATAAATGAATGGATACGTCCTTAAGGCATGGGGTAAGGTAAATCCTAAAGGAGATCAGTCCTGGGTGTTCATTGGAAGGACTGATGCTGAAGCTGAAACTCCAGTACTTTGGCCACCTCATGCGAAGAGCTGACTCATTGGAAAAGACCCTGATGCTGGGAGGGATTGGGGGCAGGAGGAGAAGGGGACGACAGAGGATGAGATGGTTGGATGGCATCACCGACTTGATGGACATGAGTTTGAGTAAACTCCGGGAGTTTGTGATGGACAGGGAGGCCTGGCATGCTGCAATTCATGGGGTCGCAAAGAGTCAGACACGACTGAGCGACTGAACTGAACTGAACTGAAAGTAAATGAAGTAGTTGATTGGTTCAGACACCTACAGGACTGTACAGAGTGATGAAACAATGCTACCTAGCATTTATGGAACATTTCCCAAGTGCCAGCAAGTTTACATGCAGCACACCGTGAGGCAGGTGCTATTACTAATTAGTGTCCTCATTTGCAGACAGAGGCTTAGAGATGTCAAGTCATGTCACCACATTCGCACAGACAGTAAGGGATCGCATCAGGATTTGAACCCACATCTAATGGACATGAGTTTGAGTAGGGTCTGGGAGTTGGTGATGGACAGGGAAGCCTGGCATGCTGCGGTCCAGGGGTTGCAGAAAGTCAGACACGACTGAGTGACTGAACTGAACTGAACTGAACTGAACTACCTGCTCTGAGTCAGTGCTATGCACGCTACTGCATATCTTCCAAGCAGGAAGCTATCCAAGCTCCTACATGTCTCCTCTTGCCTATTAATCTATGTTTTAGACACTGAAGAGAAGTGAACAATTCACACTGGTGACGAGCTGGTCTCTGTTTAATAGATGAAAACAATACAGCAACTACAACAAAAAGAAAACAAGCCCCCAGAGAACTAATGTTATAGGATCTCCTTAGCAGACAATTAATAGACTTTACCAGAACCGGTCACCTCCAGCCCCTCCCCAGTCCTCTCTGTATCAGTCAAGACCCCTGGGAAATCTTCCTTGAGAACACAATAGTTTGGAAATATTATAGACCTGACTGGTGTTAAAGAGCCCAATGGGGCATGCACCTGGCACAGTCTGCCAAACTCCACTGGCATGGTAAACCCTAGAAGCCAATTTCAAGTTTTCTTAGTGAACAGGTCATGGGATTTTTCAGTGACACCTGGGGCTCATTAAAAGTTGACTTGCAATTCCCTCCCTCCACTTTATTTGTGTGAATGAAAGAGTCCCTAAGGATCAGAGCTGCAGGCAGATGAAGTATGATGAATACCTCAGGGCTAAGATGCAGAAAGAGCCACAGTTTCACCCTACTCTGGAGGGATGGTCTCAGATAATTTTCCCACTAGGCTCAAGCCCAAACTTGGGCATTTGATTAGCATCAAGAGACTTAAGTGGGAATTGGAGGTGACATTCTCTTCCTTTAAGCCCTGAAATCCCCAGAGCTCCAAACAGCCAAATGCTACAGCGTTCCCTGTCGTGCTCTGGTCAGAGGAACTGAAAGCATGCTAAGCCCCTGGTGCTCACACAGTCACCGGGAGCACTCCAGGCTGCTGGGTTTGCATGGAAGTGAAGGTGTCCAGAGCTTTGAGGGCAGCTGGTGCTTCTGCTTCCATTGTAGTGCTCAGTTATATAAATTACTGATCAACACCTCCCCACCTCCCCCACTAGACTGGCAGCCCTGAGAGGGTAGCACCACTCTGAACTTACTCACCAGTATGTTCCCATGGGTTGGCACCTAATAAGGGCTCATTAAACACTTGCTGAGAAAACAAACAACTTTATGCAAAAGTCTGTGAACTGCAAAATCCTTCTGAAATGTGATTGGCTATTTATTTATCTGAAATTCACTTTTCAGGTTCAATGGACATCAACAGAATCCACTTCCCCTTGTGTCTGTATCATGGCCAGAATTCCATGTGTAAATGAGTGTCATCTCATGCCTGTTGGGATTATGGGATAATGTTCTTTGTAATGGGCTTCCAGGTGGCTCAGATGGTTAAGAATTCACCTGCCAATGCAGAAGTTTCAGGGGATGTGGGTTCCATCCCTGGGTTGGGAAGATCCCCTGGAGGAGAGCACGGCAACCCACTCTAGTATTCTTGCCTAGAGAATCCCATGGACAGAAAAGCCTGGCGGGCTACAGTCCATAGTGTCTCAAAGAGTCAGACACAACTGGAGCAACTTAGCAAGCATGTTCTTTGCAATTTCATCCATGTCATTTTAGGCCACTTTGATCTCTCCATGCCCTTCCTTGCTGCCCAGGTGCTCTTGTCATACTGGCTTTCTTCTGTTCCTTGGATGGGCCATCATTCTTCCACTTCAGGTCCTTTGTACATGCTGCCCCTTCTACCTGCTGCAAACTGTCCTCTCCCTCTGCCCCTGGAGTCTATCGTCTCAACTGAAATGCCGACTTCTCTGTGAACCACCCCTCCAAACCACCCCCAGCCCGCCTTACTCTCTATAGATTATCTTTGTTTTTTTTCTTTTAAGATTGTGTTTGATGTGGACCATTTTTTTTTTTAATGTGGACCATTTTTAAAGCATTGAATTTGTAACCATATTGCTTCTGCTTTATGTTTTGGCTTTTTGGCCCCAAGGCATGTGGGATCTTAGCCCCCTGACCAGAGATCAAACCAGCACCCCCTGCATTGGAAGGTGAAGTCTTAGCCACTGGAACACCAGGGAAGACCCTCTACTATAGATTATCTTGTTGGGCTCTCATAGATAATAATTGCCTTATCATCCTAAAACACTTCACTCTCTTGACTAATTTCAGTTATTTATCATCTGCCTCTTCTGTTCCACTGTAATTTCCATGAGAGCGGGTATTGTGTTAGCTATAGTCACTGCGTTCTCCCCAGAGATGGGCTCATATGTTCCATACATATCATTTGAACACGTGGTTGTTGGGGCTGAACTGCCTCTGTGCTGGAGATAAGAGTTATTTCATGCACAGCCTTTAAGTACCGAGGCTGGTCATGCTTATCAAACTAACCAGTGACTGTGGTAAGTTCTGACTTTTCCCACTTGTCAGAGAATAGTTCAAGCATAAGATTCCCTTCCTCTATTTTTACCAGTCACTTGCCCCAGAAAAAGAGGGGCCCCTTGGGCAAAATGTTGACCAAGAATTTGAAGAACTCTTTCCTATGCAATCCTTGGTTGGAATTTTATTTTATAAATATTTAATGGCATTCAGTTCAGTTCGGTTCAGTTCAGTTCAGTTGCTCAGCTGCTCTGACTCTTTGTGACCCCATGTACTGCAGCATGCCAGGCTTCCCTGTCCATCACTAACTCCCGGAGCTTGCCCAAACTCATGTCCATCGAGTCAGTGATGCTATCCAACCATCTCATTTTCTGTCATCCCCTTCTCCAACAGAGATAAACATAGTTTGTGCTAGAGATGCAAGATGACAGGGAGCCAAATTTCCCTTCTAAAAGTCAAGAACATTAGTCATTCAGATACTGGAGATAAATGCAATGAAAATGTGACAGACTCCTGGGGAGTTACAAGCTCCTTTAACTTCCCTGAAACCCATCAAGGTGGAGATCCAAAAAGGAAATCCTTTGGCAATTAACCACAAACACTGAAGATTATCTACCAAGTTCATATATCTGAGATCAGCTTGAAGATCCATGGGACACTGTCCTAAGTCAAGGGCATTGAGGAAAGTAGGTAGAGAACATTTTTCTTTTGTTTAAATTTTTAAACTTTATTTTTTTTCCATTTATTTTTATTAGTTTGAGGCTAAATACTTTACAATATTGTAATGGTTTTTGTCATACATTGACATGAATCAGCCATGGATTTACGTGTATTCCCCATCCTGATCCCCCCTCCCACCTCCCTCTCCACCTGATTCCTCTGGGTCTTCCCAGTGCACCAGACCCGAGCACTTGTCTCATGCATCCAGCCTGGGCTGGTGATCTGTTTCACCCTAGCTAATATACATGTTTCGATGCTGTTCTCTTGAAACAAATTTTTAAAAAGTTGGAATATAATTGCTTTACAATGTTGTGTTAGTTTCTGTTACACAACAAAATGAATCAGCTGTATTTATATGGATATCTTGTCCCTCTTGAACCTCCCTCTCCATTGCCATCCCACCCATCTAGGTCATCACAGAGCACCGAGCTGAACTCCCTGTGCTACACAGCAACCTCCTATTAGCTCTCTATTTTACACCTGGTAGTGTCTATATGCTACTCTCCCAACTTGCCTCACCCTCTCCTTCCCCCACTGTGTTGACATGTCTGTTCAAGAGCATTTTTCTTAAGGGTGAGATGAGGGTCTGACCCATCTTTTCATCTGTAGATGTGAGCATAGATTCTGGCAGGGGCTCATGAATGTTTGGGAAATGAAATGACTTGAACCAAATATTTATTGGTCAACCCAATGGAGAGGTCCAGAAATGCATGGGCCCCGCCTAGTTGAGCAAAGCTACAAGGCTGTGGTCCAAAGAGACTTAAGTTAATCAACATTGTTTCTTCAATGGCCACACACTACTCAGCACATAGTAGGTGCTCAACAAATGTCTATGAGACAAGTGTAAGAATAGCATCTAGAGTGTATGAAAAAATTTGAAATGGGAGTAGAAGGGGGTATTTCACCTTCACCAAGCACCAGCTCTGTGCCAGTCTCCTTACATGCATTGTCTTTTATCTGTATAATTCAGCCCCGTTTTACACGGAAAGGAAATGAAGCTCAGAGAGTTCAAGTCACTCATCCAAAGTCACCCCCCACACACACACACAAGGCAAGGTGGCAAGATGAAGCTGAACTCTCACCTTGATCTCCTCTACTCTGTCCCCAGTCTTAGTGCTGACTCCTTTCTGTGACCCTACCCATGTTTCCTGACCTCCCTGGGCATGTAGGAGCAGTAAGAAAACATCTTTCTCCTTGGTCTTGGATTCATTTCTTGGTTGATCATCTATTCCTCTGACGTGCTTTCCCATTCTCAGTTGTGCCAAGAAAAATTCACCAAGATTTCCCCCCACACCCTGAGTCTTCTGCTGTTCCAGTGGGAAAGAGCTTGGTGGAAAGTGTTGGCTAGACCCCTGGTCCGGGTTGGCATCTGCCAGTGCCAAGTTGGCTGCCCTAGTCTCTTCCTGTTCTTTGCTTCCAGCCCATCATTTCCTTTGGCCTTAGACTGATGGTTCTGAGGTGCCTTCAAGCCCCTTCACAATTTGGTCCTGGTCTGACCTCCTAGCCTCCCCTGGGCATTTCTCTACATCTTCCCTCATCCTGGTTCCTCCACCTGGAATGCCCTGCCTACACTGTGTGCTCAAGGAGTCTTGTTCCTCCTTTAAAGTCCAGTTCAGATGACATCTCCTCATTCTCCCGCCTGTCCCATAGGGTCTTATGGCACCACGTATGTCCTTCATTAATTATTTTCTTCAACATACATATTTATTAAATATTTTATGCATGTGCATGCTCAGTTGCTTCAGTCTTGGCTGACTCTTTTGTGACCCCATGGACTGTAGCCTGCCAGGCTCCTCTGTCCATGGGATTTTCCAGGCAAGAATACTGGAGTGGGGTGCCATGCCCTCCTCCAGGGGATCTTCTCAATGCAGGGATCAAACTTGCATCTCCTGCATTGCAGGCAGACTCTACTGCTGAACCACAAAGGAAGCCCATTAAATATTTACTGTTCTATTTAGTATTTATCATTTTAGATGCTGGGAACACATGCAACTAGTGAGATGCCCTCTCTGCACCAAGGAGGTCCGTAGGAGTCTAGTAGGACACACAGACACATAACTGGGTGATGGCAACACTATGTTACGGGGAGTTTCAGGGGAAGCTAGGAAGCAGAGAGTCACCTCATCCAGTCAGGAGTGTGGGGGGGCAAGATTGGCTTCCTGGAAGAGGTGAGATGTGACCTGAGACTGGTTGATTGAGGCAGATGGGAGTGAGGAGTTGGGCATGTAGTGGCACCTGGGTTGAAAGAGAGGCTGGCACTTTCAAGAAACTGAAAAAAAAAGTGGGAGCAGGTATCAGAACTAGAGGAAACATACCCAACTCTCCACCCTGGAGGAGCTCGCCACTTCCCCTAGAATCCAACTGTGAGTCCAGCTCGATGCCTGGCAGGTGTTTGAGGGCTCCAGTCACTACATCTCCACAGATGACTCCCCTGGAATTGGGCTAGGACGATGCTCACCTAAGTCACTGTCAACAGCCACACAGAACAGGTGAGGGCAGGCAGGATGTTTAGACTCCTTCTCCAAGACAATGTGTGAGACAATGTGTGATCATGTCCCTGTCCTTGCAGGATCCATCCCAAACCCCATAGCCTAGGGGGCCCCAATCTCGGAATCTAATGCCTGATGATCTGAGACGGAGCTGATGTAATAAAAGTAGAAATAAAGTGCACGGTAAATGCAATGTGTTTATCATCCCCAAACCAGCCCCCTTTCCCAGCCTGTAGAAAAATTGTCTTCCATGAAACTGACCCCTGGTGCCAGAAATGGGGACTGCTACCATGGAAACGAGCCAATGGTGCATCTTCCTATACTATAGTTGTATTGATTTCAGCTGCTGTGGCATGAATTCCGTTCCCCCTGCTATTAGCCAAGAAAATACCTGTGTGTGTCCTTGTGCTCAGTTGTGTCTGACTCTTTGCAACCCCTTGGACTGTAGCTCGCCAGGCTCCTCTGTCCAAGGGATTTCCCAGGCAAAAATACTGGAGGGGGTTACCATGTCCTTCTCCAGGAAATCTTTCCACACCAGGGACTGAATCCACATCTCTTGTATTGGCAGGCGAATTCTTTACTATCAAGCCACCTGAGAAGCCCTCAGCTCAGTTCAGTCACTCAGTCGTGTCCAACTCTTTGTGACCCCATGGGCTGCAGCACGCCAGGCCTCCCTGTCCATCACCAACTCCCAGAAATTACTCAAACTCATGTCCATTGAGACGGTGATGCCATCCAGCCATCTCGTCCTCTGTCGTCCCCTTCTCCTCCTACCTTCAATCTTTCCCAGCATCAGGGTCTTTTCCAATGAGTCAGCTCTTCGCATGAGGTGGCCAAAGTATTGGAGTTTCAGCTTCAGCATCAGTCCTTCCAATGAAAACATTCAGGACTGATTTCCTTTAGGATTTAGGACTGATTGGATCTCCTTGCAGTCCAAGGGACTCTCAAGAGTCTTCTCCAACACCACAGTTCAAAAGCATCAATTCTTCTGCACTCAGCTTTCTTTATAGTCCAGCTTTCACACCCAAAAATGACTACTGGAAAAACCATAGCCTTGAGTAGATGGACCTTTGCTGGCAAAGTAATGTCTCTGCTGTTTAATATGCTGTCTAAGATGGTCATAGCTTTTCTTCCAAAGAGTATCTTTTAATTTCATGGCTGCAGTCACCATCTGCAGTGATTTTGGAGCCCCCCAAAATAAAGTCTGTCACTGTTTCCACTGTTTCTCCATCTATTTGCCATTAAGTGATGGGACCAGATGCCATGATCTTAGTTTTCTGAATGTTGAGTTTTAAGCCAATGTTTTCACTCTCCTCTTTCACTTTCATCAAAGAGGCTCTTTAGTTCTTCTTTGCTTTCTGCCATAAGGGTGGTGTCATCTGCATATCTGAGGTTATTGATCTTTCTCCCCACAATCTTGATTCCAACTTGTGCTTCACACAGCTCAGGGTTTCTCATGATGTAGTCTGCATATAAGTTAAACAAGCAGGGTGACAATATACAGCCTTGATGTACTCCTTTTCCTATTTGGAACCAGTCTGTTGTTCCATGTCTAGTCCTAACTGTTGCTTCCTGACCTGCATACAGGTTTCTCAAGAGGCAGGTCAGGTGGTCTGGTATTCCCATCTCTTTCAGAATTTTCCACAGTTTATTGTGATCCACACAGTCAAAGGCTTTGACATAGTCAATAAAGCAGAAATACATGTTCTTCTGGAACTCTCTTACTTTTTCGATGATCCAGCAGATGTTGGCAATTTGATCTCTAGTTCTTCTGCCTTTTCTAAAACCAGCTTGAACATCTGGAAGTTCATGGTTCACTTATTGTTGAAGCCTGGCTTAGAGAATTTTGAGCATTACTTTACTAGCATGTAAGATGAGTGCAATTGTGTGGTAGTTTGAGCATTCTCTGGCATTGCCTTTCTTTGGGATTGGAATGAAAACTGACCTTTTCCAGTCCTGTGGCCCCTGCTGAGTTCCCCAAATTTGCTGGCCTATTGAGTCAGCACTTTCACAGCATCATCTTTTAGGATTTGAAATAGCTCAACTGGAATTCCATCACCTCCACTTGCTTTGTTCATAGTAATGGACATTTCAGACCCACTTGAGTTCACATTCCAGGATGTCTGGCTCTGGGTGAGTGAACACACCATCGTCATTATCTGGGTCATGAAGATCTTTTTTGTTCAGTTCTTCTGTGTATTCTTGCCACCTCTTCTTAATATCTTCTGCTTCTGTTAGGTCCATACCATTTCTGTCCTTTATTGAGCCCATCTTTGTGTGAAATGTTCCCTTGGTCCTTTAAGTCCCAGAGAAAACATTCCTTTCTCCACATTTTCACATAGTGACCAGCAGGTGTCTCCCTCACAGCTCCATACATTGTGCTGTGACTCGGAGTCATGAGTGTGAGACTAGATATGATGCATTTCAGTTATAGGTCTCCAGACTTATAACCGTGCTGGCACACAGTAGAAATATTATTGTGTTATTGTGTGCCTCTTGTGTACAGTTCAATGGCAGAGTCACTCCTGCTGCCCAGACTCCAAACTCTCAAGCCTGGAATTTCTGTACTAAAACTCACAGATGCAATGTTTTCATGGCCATAGTGAGTGGACATGTTCAAATGGACATGACTAATCATTAGATCTATTCTGGCAAGAAAGTGCTGTTATTACTCCCAGTCTGCAGATGCAGAGACTGAGGTTCAGAGAGGTTTATGTTGATTTCTTTGAAGTCAAAAGACATGTCAGTGATGAAGCTGGGGATCAAACTCAGGGCTCTCAATAGGGCATCAATTGGAAGGGACTGATGGCATTACAGAGCAACAGTTTCAAATACATCGGGAGGAGAGAGGCTTGTCCATCCTTGTTGGATGGCTGGAGATGTGGTGTAGAGCTTGTGGATGACCTGTGGGAGACCATACAGTGGGGGGGGGGGGGGGGGGGATAAGCATCTGAGAATGTAAAGGGGAAAGGACTCCTGCCACCATCCCTGCCTGCTTTGAAAAATGTAGACCAGAAATGGCATCCAGAAAATGAACACAGAAGCAGATGCATAGGACCACAGGCAACCCAGGCTTCAGGGTTGGTGTTGATCCATCTGTAGACTAGACCTCTGAACTCATCCTAGGTCCATGGTGAGTGTCCTCCATAACCAGTATGTTACCACCATCAGAATGCCACCATACCTATGAAAGAAATATGGTACTGAGAGGTATATGTACACATCTCAGAGCTGCTTCAGGCTTCTGTTCAACCCCACATGTGGGCTTGAGGGTTGAGTGCCCTCTAAAGAGAGAAATGGTGATAAGGGTTGTCCTTGCAGATGGCAAGTACCAGAGGAGAGTGATACTTTTGAGACAATTCCTTCCTGTGACTGGGACCAACTCAAACCCAGTATGATCTTGGGGGCTTTGAGTGCTTCTCCCAGAAGGCACTGACAGTTTTGTCTGGTCCCAGAGAGCAGAGAAGTACTGCCTCAGGAAGATGCTTGAAACTGAGGATCCCCAGACACTCAGGATGCAGGTAGGTGTCCTGCTTGGTCAGCTCTAGGAGTATAATTGTACTTTTAAAAAGACCTACAGAGGTGCTAACCAGGTGCTTGTGAACCACAAAATTGTTGTTGTTCTTTAGTTGCTAAGTTGTGTCTGACTCTTTTGTGATCCCATGGACTGCAGCCTGCCATTCTCCTCTGTCCATGGGATTTTCCAGTCAAGAATACTGGAGTGGGTTACCATTTCCTTCTCCAGGGGATCTTCCTGATCCAGGGATTGAGCCCACATCTCCTGCATCTCCTGCATTGGCAGGTAGACTCTTTACCCCTGAGCCACCTGGGAAGCCCAAACCACCAAATACCATGTTCTCAATGCAGATAGGCAGATATTATAATTATTTCCATTTTACAAATAAGAAAATAGCTTGAGAGTTTATGTGGCGTAGCTCAGATTATAGTAAATAAATAAGAGATATGAGGCTCAGAATTCTGAGAATTTTATAAAAATTATGAAAGATAATCAAAATACAGATTGAAGGAACTCAGAGAATCCCAAGCTGGGTAAATTCCAAAAGTAATGCACACACACACACACACACACACATGCATAAACACACATCCACACAGACAAATATATCCTGCTCCAACTGCTGAAGACCAAAGAAAAAGAGAAAAATCATAATGACATCCAGGAAAAAATACATATTAAATACATATTAAATGTATTTTATTAATATTAAATTTAATAGTAAATATTAAATAAAATAAACATTAACATTAAATATTAAAATTAATATTAAATTAAAATAAAATATTAATATTTTTATTAATATTAAATGGTGGACTTCCCTGGTGATATAATGGATAGGAATCCACCTGCCAATGCAGGGGACATGGGTTCATTCCCTGGTCCAGGAAGATTCCACATGCTGCAGAGCAACTAAGCCCATGTGACAGGACTACTAAACCTGCATGTTGCAGCTACTGAAGCTCATAAGCCTAGAGTCTCGTGCTAAACCACAAGAGAAGCCGACACAATGAGAAGCTAGTGCACTGCAAGAAAGGGTAGCCCCTACTCACTGCAACTAGAGAAAGCCCATGCCGCAACAAAGACCCAGAACAGGCAAAAATAAATAAATAACCAATTAAAAAGACTTCCTCTAAGAAAAAATGACATGGTATGAAAGTTCCCTAACAATGGGGTTCATAAACAGAAGCCTCTCCATCAACATTAGCTTGCTTCTCTTGCTTATTGCATCACATTCTCCATTAAAATGTAAAGTTATAAAATATCAATGTGTGGGGAATGATCAGCCACATGCTCTGAGAGGAGTCATAAAAATAACTCCAATGCTGAAATTAACACATTTTTTTCAAGTGGTGTTGTTTTATTTATTTTTTTTTAATTTTATTTTCTTTTCACTTATTTTTATTAGTTGGAGGCTAATTACTTTACAATATTGTAGTGGTTTTTGCCATACATTGACATGAATCAGCCATGGGTTTACATGTGTTCCCCATCCTGAACCCCCCTCCCACCTCCCTCCCCATCCCATCCCTCTGGGTCATCCCAGTGCACCAGCCCCGAGCACATGTCTCATGCATCCAACCTGGACTGGCGATCTGTTTTACACTTGATAATATATATGTTTCAATGTTGTTCTCTCAGATCATCCCACCCTCGCCTTCTCCCATAGAGTCCAAAAGTCTGTTCTATACATCTGTGTCTCTTTTTCTGTCTTGCATATAGAGTTATCATTACCATCTTTCTAAATTCCATATATATGCGTTAGTATACTGTACTGGTGTTTTTCTTTCTGGCTTACTTCACTCTGTATAATGGGCTCCAGTTTCATCCATCTCATTAGAACTGATTCAAATGAATTCTTTTTAATGGCTGAGTAATATTCCATTGTGTATATGTACCACAGCTTCCTTATCCATTCATCTGCTGATGGGTATCTAGGTTGCTTCCATGTCCTGGCTATTATAAACAGTGCTGCGATGAACATTGGGGTGCACGTGTCTCTTTCAGATCTGGTTTCCTCGGTGTGTATGCCCAGGAGTGGGATTGCTGGGTCATATGGCAGTTCTATTTCCAGTTTTTTTTTAAGGAATCTCCACACTGTTCTCCATATTGGCTGTACTAGTTTGCATTCCCACCAACAGTGTAAGAGGGTTCCCTTTTCTCCACACCCTCTCCAGCATTTATTGTTTGTAGACTATTTTTTTTCATTTATTTTTATTAGTTGGAGGCTAATTACTTTACAATATTGTAGTGGTTTTTGCCATACATTGACATGAATCAGCCATAGGTTTACAGGTTTACATGTGTTCCGCATCCTGAACCCCCCTCCCACCTCCCTCCCCAGAGAACAGTATTCTTGAAGGAAGGATGAAAATGACCCATTTCCTTGTCTGAAGCTGTGAGCCCTGGCCTGGCACTCAGCAGGGGATGGATGAATGTTCAGGGGAAGGAAACAATATGAACTAATAATCACTGATTATCGCCTGTGTTAAACCCAGTGGAGAAATCCAGAAATGCACGTGTTCTGTCTATGAGAAAAGCTTTGCAAAGCTGT
Source organism: Cervus canadensis (assembly GCF_019320065.1). Classification (NCBI taxonomy): domain Eukaryota; kingdom Metazoa; phylum Chordata; class Mammalia; order Artiodactyla; family Cervidae; genus Cervus; species Cervus canadensis. The sequence goes on from NC_057389.1 coordinate 101,635,440, forward strand.
GGGGCTGTGGTTTAAAGAGACTGGTTATTTGTTATTGTTTCTCCAGTGACCACACAGTGCTCAGCGCATAGTCAGTGCCTCCTTAGCTGACTGGATTGAGATTTCCCTGGTGGCTCAGCTGGTAAAAAATCTGCTTTCAATGCAGGAGGCCTGGGTTCAGTCCCTGAGTCTGGCAGATCCCCTGAGAAGGGAATGGCTACCCACTCCAGTATTCTTGCCTGGAGAATACTATGGACAGAAGAGCCTGGTGTGCTACTGTCCATGGGGTCGCAAAGAGTTGGATACAACTGAGAGACTTACCTGACTGTATGACAGACACATCTGAATTGATGCTCAAGGCAGTCCCTGGATGAGCAAGAACGTTGAGCTGGGGGCAGCACCTACCACGACTTGCATGGAAACAACCCTCTTTTTTCTTTTTTTTAACTTCTTTTTTAAAAATATTATTTTTAATTGGAGGATGTAAATCAACCATAAGTATACATATATCCTCTCCCTCTTGAACTTCTCTCTCACCTCCCCCCATCATCCCACCTCACTAGGAAGTTACAGAGCACCTATCCTCACAAGGATGAGATCCTTGTGTCATACAGCTACTTCCCACCAGCTATCTATTTTACACACAGTAATGCATATGTTTAAAAATATGCTGTTTTTTTTCCAGCTCAGTTCAGTTCAGTTCAGTCACTCAGTCGTGTCCGACTCTTTGCGACCCCATGAGTCACAGCCCGCCAGGCCTCCCTGCCCATCACCAACTCCTGGAGTTTACCCAAACTCATGTCCCTTGAGTTGGTGATGCTATCCAACCATCTCATCCTCTGTCATCCCCTTCTCCTGCCCTCAACCTTTCCCAACATCAGGGTCTTTTCAAATGAGTCAGCTCTTTACATCAGGTGGCTGAAGTGTTGGAGTTTCAGCTTCAACATCAGTCCTTCCAATAAACTCCCAGGACTGATCTCCTTTAGGATGGATTGGTTGGATCTCCTTGCAGTCCAAGGGACTCTCAAGAGTCTTCTCCAACACCACAGTTCAAAATCATCAATTCTTTGGCGCTCAGTTTTCTTTATAGTCCAACTCTCACATCCACACATGACTACTGGATAAACCATAGTCTTGACTAGATGGACCTTTGTTGGCAAAGTAATGTCTCTGCTTTTTAATATGCTGTCTAGGTTGGTCATAACTTTCCTTCCAAGGAGTAAGCATCTTAATTTCATGGCTGCAATCACCATCTACAGTGATTTTGGAGCCCCCCCAAAATAAAGTCTGACACTGTTTCCACTGTTTCCCCATCTATTTGCCATGAAGTGATGGGATCAGATGCCATGATCTTAATTTTCTGAATGTTGAGCTTTAAGCCAACTTTTTCACTCTCCTCTTTCACTTTCATCAAGAGGCTCTTTAGTTCTTCTTCACTTTCTGCCATAAGGGTAGTGTCATCTGCATATCTGAGGTTATTGATATTTCTCCCAGCAATCTTGATTCCAACTTGTGCTTCTTCCAGCCCAGCATTTCTCATGATGTACTCTGCATATAAGTTAAATAAGCAGGGTGACAATATATAGCCTTGACATACTCCTTTTCCTATTTGGAACCAGTATGTTGTTTCATGTCCAGTTCTAACTCAGATGACCATTATATCTACTACTGTGGGCAGGAATCCCTTAGAAGAAATGGAGTAGCCATCATAGTCAACAAAAGAGTCCAAAATGCAGTACTTGGATGCAATCTCAAAGTTGACAGAATGATCTCTGTTCGTTTCCAAGGCAAACCATTCAATATCACAGTAATCCAAGTCTATTCCCTGACCAGAATTGCTGAAGAAGCTGAAGTTGAATGGTTCTATGAAGACCTACAAGACTTTTTAGAACTAACACCCAAAAAATATGTCCTTTTCTTTATAGGGGGATGAAATGAAAAAGTAGAAAGCCAAGAAACACCTGGAGTAACAGGCAAATTTGGCCTTGGAGTACAGAATGAAGCAAAGCAAAGGCTAATAGCATTCTGCCAAAAGAACGCACTGGTCATAGCAAACGCCCTCTTCCAACAACACAAGAGAAAACTACACATGGACATCACCAGATGGCCAACACTGAAATCAGCTTGATTATATCCTTTGCAGCTAAAGAAGCTCTATACAGTCAGCAAAAACAAGACTGGGAGCTGACTGTGGCTCAGATCATGAACTCCTTATTGCCAAATTCAGACTTAAATGGAAGAAAGTGGGGAAAACCACTAAACTATTCAGGTATGACCTAAAAAAAATCCTTTATGATTATGCAGTGGAAGTGACAAATATATTTAAGGGACTAGATCTGATAGAGTGCCTGATGAACTATGGATGGAGGTTCGTGACATTGTACAGGAGACAGGACTCAAGACCATTCCCCAAAAAAAGAAATGCAAAAAAGCAAAATGGCTGTCTGAGGAGGCCTTACAAATATCTGTGAAAGGAAGAGAAGCAAAAAGCAAAGGAGAAAAGGAAAGATATACCCATTTGAATGCAGAGTTCCAAAGAATAGCAAGGAGAGATAAAAAGCCTTCCTCAGTGATCAATGCAAAGAAATAGAGGAAAACAATAGAATGAAATGGGAAAGACTAGAGATCTCTTCAAGAAAATTAGAGATACCAAGGGAACATTTCATGCAAAGATGGGCTCAATAAAGGACAGAAATGGTATGGACCTAACAGAAGCAGAAGATATTAAGATGATGTGGCAAGAATACACAGAAGAACTGAACAAAAAAGATCTTCATGACCCAGATAATCGTGATGGTGTGTTTACTCACCTAGAGCCAGACATCCTGGAATATGAAGTCAAGTGGGCCTTAGGAAGCATCACTACGAATAAAGCTAGTGGAGGTGATGGAATTCCAGTTGAGCTATTTCAAATCATGAAAGATGATGCTGTGAAAGTGCTGACTCAATATGCCAGCAAATTTGGAAAACTCAGCAGTGGCCACAGGACTGGCAAATGTCAGTTTTCATTCCAATCCCAAAGAAAGGCAATGCCAGAGAATGCTCAAACTACCACACAATTGCACTCATCTCACATGCTAGTAAAGTAATGCTCAAAATTCTCCAAGCCAGGCTTCAGCAATACATGAACTGTGAACTTCCCGATGTTCAAGCTGATTTTAGAAAAGGAGGAACCAGAGATCAAATTGCCAACAATCATTGGATCATCAAAAAAGCAAGTTCTTTCCAGAAAAAAACATCTATTTCTGCTTTATTTTTTCCTGTAGTCATGTACAGATGTGAGAGATGGACCATAAAGAAGGCTGAGTGCTGAAGAACTGATGCTTTTGAACTGTGGTGCTGAAGAAGATTCTTGAGAGTCCTTTGGACAGCAAGGAGAGCAAACCAGTCAGTTCTAAAGGAAATCAACTCTGGATATTCACTGAAAGAACTATTGCTGAAACTGAACCTCCAATACTTTGACCATGTGATGTGAAGAGCCGACTCATTAGAAAAAACCCTGATGCTGGGGAAAGACTGAAGGAAAAAGGAGAAGGGGATGGCAGAGGATGAGATGGTTAGATAGCATCACTGACTTGATGGACAAGAGTTCAAGCAAACCCCGGGAGATAGTGAAAGACAGGGAAACCTGCTGTGCTGCAGTCCGTGGGGTGGGTGTAAGGAGTGGGACACAACTGAGCAACTGAACAACAACAATGTTTATGTTTCAATGCTTCTCTCTCAATTCATCGCACTCTCTCCTTTCCTGGCTGTGAGACACAACCCTCTTGACTCATCCTGTTGTCGGCTTTGCCTGGGAGGATGCCCAGCAAGAGAGGACACTTGTTTTAAAAATATTTGTTTGCTCTAGGATATGAAAAGAGCTCTTATGATGCAACAAGAAGACCTAAAATCCAACTTAAAAAGTGAGCAGAGGCTTGAATTAACATTTCTCCACAAGAGATATATTAATGGCCTAGAAGGGCATGCAGAGATACTCGGCATCATTAGTCACTAGGGAAGTACAAATCAAAATCACAATGACACACCACTTCACACACACACAGATGGCTATAATAAAAAAAAAGAGGGGGGGAGCAGAAAGAGAACAAATGTTGGTGAGGATTAGAGAGAGAGACTACTTGTACATAGCTTGTGGGAATGTCAAATTGTTTAGTGATGTGGTTTGGTGGTTCCCCCAAAACTTAAGCATAGAGTTAGCGTATGACCCAGTAACCACTTCTCGATTATACTTCCAAAGACTGAAATCAGAGACTCAAACAAATACATATACATGCATGTTCACAGCAACACTATTTTTAATAGCCAAAAGGCAACATTTAGAAACAAGCCATATAGATAAATGTTCAACAAGTCAAACTCCACCTGTCAATTGGCCTCCCCAAAGGGTTGTAGCAATTTACACTCCCGTTAGCAGTTCGTGAGCATGCTCACTTCCTCATATACTTGCTAACACTGAATGTTGTCCATACTGTGTGTTTCTACAAGTCTTCCAGGCCAAAAGTTATATTTTGTTGTTATTGTTGTAATTTCTTAAACCATGACGGAAGCTGAACATCTTTCTTTTTGTACTGAGGTGAAATTCATAAAACATAATTGCTTTTCTCACTGGGCTTTTGTAAAAATCATAGGATATTGCATGCTTAGCACAACTCCAATCACATAAAAAATACTTAATACATTGTAACTATTTTTAGGAATAACATTTTAAAAACATTTTTAATTCCATTTTAAGTTACTCTTTCATCTTTTTACTGTTATTTTTTTTATTTTTGGCTGTACTGGATCTTTGTTGCTGCATGAGCTTTCTTAAGTTGCAGAGAGCTTCTCATTGTGGTGGCTTCTTTTGTGAGCACGGGCTTCAGTAGTCAGGACACAAGGGCTTAATTGCTCCGTGGCATATGGGATCTTCCTGGACCAGGGGTAGAACCTGTGTCTCCTGCACTGGCAGGCAGATTTTTTACCACTGAGCATCAGGGAATAACATATTTAAGAGCTTCTTCATGGGAAATATTGAGTACCATGCTATCCCTCTGTTAACCAAGAAAGACAAGTTTGAAGAAAGTCAATGCTCCTTGGGATAAAAACTTTTTCCCACAGGGTGCTAGATTCAAAAGTGCCCCTAAGGAAGACAAGCTAATTGTATCTGATCTAACAAGGTTCTTGGGGGATCATGCCCAGAGGACAAAGAGTCAGTTATAAACCTGTTGGTGTGGTTCTGCTGAGTGCTCCCTGAGAAAGCATGCTCTTCCTTCACAGCTGCAAGACAAAGTTGAGGCTGCAGCAGCCTTAAATTCCTGGAAACACAACACCTGGGGGCTGAGAGATCCTGGAATCCAACAGAGGTACAGTAGTCATTAGGGCTTTCCATGTGGTACTAGTGGTAAGGAACCCCCCCACCTATACAGGAGACATAAGAGATGCAGGTTTGATTCCCAGATTGGGAAGATCCCCTGGAAGAGGGCATGACAAGGCACTCTAGTATTCTTGCCTGGAGAATGCCATGGACAGAGGAGACTGGTGGGCTACAATCCATGGGGTTGCAAAGAGTCAGACATTACTGAAGCAACTTAGCAGATAGAATAACCATTGATTGTAAGTGAATCCAGAAGACAAGCTGCAGCATGGCTGGTTTCAGGGAAGGACTCCCCATCTGAAACTTCTTCTCAGAGGCTGGGAGGATTCTGATCAGTTTCATCCACAAGGATTTAGGGTGCTTGTCATCACAGCCCCATGGGTGGGTAGCGTTACTGTGATGCAGAAGTTAGGTTTGGAGCCTCAGCTGCCTGCTCATGGTGTTGTTGAGGATTGAAGAGAATGATGGGCTTCCCTGGTGGCTTAGACAGTAAAGAATCTGCCTGCAATGCAGGAGACACAGGCTGACCCCTGAATTGGGAAGATTCCCTGGAGAAGGAAATGGCAACCCACTCCAGTATTCTTGCCTGGAGAATTCTTTGGACAGGGGAGATTGGTGGACTATAGTCCATGGGATCGTAAAGAGTTGGACATGACTTAGTGACTAATACAACACATGTGATAAGCAGCTAGTTCCAAAGTGGAATGCGTGGAATAAATGTCAACTCTCTTGTTCAAGGTTAGTCTATTTGTGCAGGTGCTTTAGAGAGAAGACACTTCAGGTGTGTCTAACCTAAATCGGTAATCTTTAACCAAGAGTGATTTCTACCGCTCCAAAGGGTCCTTGCTCTCAACCACTGAAAGATGTTAGCTCTCAGAAAAATACATAAGTTTCAGCATTTTACATGCTAACTAATCACATTTTCACAACAACTCTATGGAGCAGGTCCTATTATTATCCTCATTTTACAGATGAGAAAACTAAGGCACAGAGAGGTTAAGTAGCTTGCATAATATCACACAGCTAGTAAGTGGTAGAACTGAGCTTTAAACCCAGTCTGTTTGGCTTCAGAGTTGATCCTGAATCACTTTTTATTACTTATTTTTACTTATAAAGTCAAATCCTTGAAATATTTAGACTATTTATTTTGCTTTTATTTCTTATTTGTCTATCCTTATTGAGGAATAACTGGCAGATAAAAAATGTGTTTAATTAAGGTATACAGCTTGATATTTTAATGTACATATACACTGTGGAATAATAGTAACATTCAAGCTAATTAGCACATCGCTATTTTGATAACATCACTGTGAGTTCCCACTAATAAAATAGTTTACATGTTGTGTATGGATTTATACTCCTAATATGTATTCTTCTCATTTAATCCTTATAGTGATCCTAAGAGGTTAGAATTATCAATTCTGTGTAACAGATGAGGAAACAGAGGCTTGGAGAGGTTAAATGAGAAGCATCTTGAAAGATGAGTATGAAAAAGCAATGAGGTAATCTGTTTTCACTCCAGAAGCCCACCTACTGTTGACGCCCTGTTTCTGGCTTTAGAACTGCCTGGACATGGACAATCAGACTCAAGTCTCTGAATTCGTCCTCCTCGGCCTCTCCCAGCAGCCCCTGCAGAGACAGTTGCTCTTCAGCCTGTCCTTCATTCTGTATTTGAGTGGGTGCCTGGGGAATCTTCTCACCATCCTGGCCATCGTCTTGGACCCTCACCTCCACAGCCCCATGTATTTCTTCCTCAGCAACTTGTCTCTTCTTGACATCTGCTTTATCTCCACCACCATCCCCAAGATGCTGGTGAACCATCTGTGTGGGCTCAGCACCATCTCCTTCTCAGCTTGCCTGGCCCAGATGTATTTCTTCATTGCCTTTGGGGCAGCTGACAGCATGCTTCTCTCAGCCATGGCTTACGACCGCTACGTGGCCATCTGCAGCCCACTGCACTATGTGACAATCATGAGTGTCCTTTGGTGTGCCTTGCTGGTGGTGATACCCTGGATCTCAGCCAACCTCATCTCCATGGTCCACACTCTCCTGATGTCCCACTTGTCCTTCTGCACCAATAGGATCCCACACTTCTTCTGTGACCTCAATGCCTTGGTCAAGCTCTCCTGCTCTGACACCCAAGTCAACGAGATGCTGGTGTTGGTCCTTGGGGGCCCGGTGGTCCTCATCTCTTTCGTGTGCATCATGGCCTCTTACACACCCATTGCTATGGCTGTGTGGAAGGTGCCCTCAGTCCAGGGCAGGTGGAAAGCGTTCTCCACGTGTGGCTCTCACCTTTGTGTTGTCTGTCTCTTCTATGGGGCTATCATTGGGGTCTACTTCACCCCTGCATCCACACACACCACCCAGAGGGACATGGCAGCCACAGTGATGTACACCATGGTCACCCCCATGCTGAACCCCTTCATCTACAGCCTGAGAAACCAAGATCTGAAGGGGGCCCTCAGGAAACTTTTCATTGGGAACCCCTTTGCTAAGCCTCTATGAAGATGCTTTTTAGACTCAATTAATTTTGAAAAAAACTAATGTCTCCCAATGTTAGAACTCAGGGTGGTTTTCTATTTTTTTTAAGGTAGGAGAAAAAGTTTTATTTTTTCATTTAAGTACTTTATTTTTCACACAGAAGTAGAGATATAATGTTGCACACATGAAACTTATACAATGCTATAAACCCAGGTTATCACAATAAACATAAATTTAAAAAAGAAAGGAGACATAAACATTATTTTAAAAACAGAAAAAACCCACTTCTTTCCTGATTATCTTGGTCAACTTATTTAAACTCATTTTGTCCCTGTTTCTTAAATTTGTGAAATAGGGATGCAGAAAGTGCCTAGCTCATACAATTATTGTGAAAATTAACGACTCACACATACTCCTGTCTTTATAAGCTTAGAAGACTACCAGGGGAACTGTAAGTACTGACTAAATCTTAATCATTATTTGTTGTTGTTTAGTCACTCAGTCATGTCCAACTCTTTGTGACCACATGGACTGCAGCACACCAGGCTTCTCTGTCCCTCACAATCTCCTGGAGCTTGCTCAAACTCATGTCCATTGAGTCAGTGATGCCATTCAACCATCTTGTCCTCTGTCGTCCTCTTCACTTACTGCCCTCAATCTTTCCCAGCATCAGGGTCTTTTCTAATGAGCCAACTCTTCACATCAGGTGGCCAAAGTACTGGAGCTTCAGCTTCAGCATCATTCCTTCCAATAAATATTAAGGATTGATTTCCTTTAGGATTGACTGGTTTGATCTCCTTTCAGTCCAAGGGACTCTCAAGAGTCTTGTCCAACACCACAGTTCAAAAGCATCATTTCTTCAGCACTCAGCCTTCTTTACAGTTCAACTCTTACACTCACACATGACTACTGGAAAAACCATAGCTTTGACTATGTGAACCTTTGTTGGCAAAGTAATCTCTGCTTTTTAATATGCTGCCTAGGTTGGTCATAGCTTTTCTTCCAAGGAGCAAGCATCTTTTAATTTCATAGCTGCAGTCACCATCTGCAGTGATTTTGGAGCCCAAGAAAATTAAGTTTCTCACTGTTTCCATTCTTTCGCCATCTATTTGCCATGAAGTGATGAGACCAGATGCCATGATCTTGGTTTTTTGGACATGGAGTGTTAAGCCAGCCTTTTTACTTTCTTCTTTCATCAAGAGGCTCTTTAGTTTCCCTTTGCTTTCTGCCACAGGGTGGTGTCATCTGCATATCTGAGGTTACTGATATTTCTCCCAGCAATCTTGATTCCAGTTTGTGCTCATCCAGCCTGGCATTTCACATGATGTACTCTGCATATAAATTAAATAAGCAGGGTGACAATATACAGCCTTGATATACTCTTTATGTAACTTGCAACAAGTCTGTTGTTCCATGTCTGGTTCTAACTTGCTTCTTGACTTGCCTGCAGATTTCTCAGGAGGCAGATCAGGTGGTCTGGTATTCCCATCTCTTTAAGAATTTTCCAGTTTGTTGTGGTCCACACAGTCAAAGGCTCTGGCATAGTCAATGAAGCAGAAGTATATGTTTCTCTGAAATTCTCTTGCTTTTTCTATGATTCAGCAGATGTTGGCAATTTGACCTCTGGCTCCTTTGTCTTTTTAAAGTCCAGCCTGAACATCTGGAATTTCTCAGGTCACCTACTGTTGAAGCCTAACTTGAAGAATTTTGAGAATTACCTTGTCAGCATGTGAAATGAGTGGAATTGTGTGGTAGTTTGAACATTTATTGGCATTGCCTCACTTTGGGATTGGAATAAAAATTGACCTTTTCCAGTCATTTCCAAAACTGACCTTTTAGTCATTATAAACTACTTCTAATATAACTACTATTATTATAATGTAATATAAATAACATGCTCTAAATATTTTACTACCACTAACACTAATTTAGAAAACTAAAATAATTTTTATTTTTATTGGAGTATAGTTGCTTTACAATATTGTGGTAGTTTTTCTGTATGGCAAGGTGAATCACCTAGGTGCATACATGTATCCACTCCTTTTTGGAATTTCCTTCCCATTTAGGTCACCACAGAACATTGAGTAGAGTTCTTTGTGCTCTACAGCAGGTTCTCATTAGTCATGCATTTTATTCACATGTTTTTAAGGACTCACTTTGTGGTTTTTTTTCCATTTATTTTTATTAGTTGAAGGCTAATTACTTTATAATATTGTAGTGGTTTTTGCCATACATTGACATGAATCAGCCATGGATTTACATGTGTTCCCCATCCTGATCCCCCCTCCCCATCCCATTTCTCTGGGTCATCCCAGTGCACCAGCTCTGAGCACTTGTCTCATGCATCCAACCTGGGCTGGCGATCTGTTTCACACTTGATATTATACTTGTTTCAATGCTATTCTCTCAGAACATCCCACCCTCGCCTTCTCCCACAGAGTCCCAAAGTCTGTTCTGTACATCTGTGTCTCTTTTTCTGTTTTGCATATAGGGTTATCGTTACCTCTTTTTAAATTCCATATATATGCATTAGTATACTGTACTGGTGTTTTTCTTTCTGGCTTACTTCACTCTGTATAATGGGCTCCAGTTTCATCCATCTCATTAGAACTGATTCAAATGAATTCTTTTTAGTCGCTGAATAATATTCCATTGTGTATATGTACCATAGCTTCCTTATCCATTCGTCTGCTGATGGACATCTAGGTTGCTTCCATGTCCTGGCTATTATAAACAGTGCTGTAATGAACATTGGGGTGCACGTGTCTCTTTCAGATCTGGTTTCCTTGGTGTGTATGCCCAGGAGTGGGATTGCTGGGTCATATGGCAGTTCTATTTCCATTTTTTTAAGGAATCTCCACACTGTTCTCCATAGTGGCTGTACTAGTTTGCATTCCCACCAACAGTGTAAGAGGGTTCCCTTTTCTCCACACCCTCTCCATTGGCTGTTGTGTGAAGCATGGATTGTAAGGAGGCAGTGGCAAAAGCAGGGTCACCATTCAGGAAGCAGCTGCAGTAGCCTGGGAGAGTATTCAAGATGGTTGCACTTTCCCTCTTTCTTCAGAACTCAAATCAGATTCTGGCACCTCTATTGGGGCTCTTCTAACTCACTCAAGCTGAATCTAAGGCTCCCATGACACCACTGCATATGGTGACAGCTCTTCGCATACATGTCTGTCTTCTCCATCAGACTTTGAACTTTCCAAGTCTAGGGCCAAGTTTCACTGATTTCTGTGTCCCCATCGTTTCCCATGGTGCCCACTTCTTGGTAAAAAATAATGAGCACCATTAACTGTTCTATTATTTGCAACAGGCACTTTACTAACCAGGATCTCCAAGTAGCAAGTCTGCAAAATTTCTCATAATCTTGTGAAACATATAATATTAGAAACAGTGCAAGTGGGGGTTGGGGGAAGCCATTATTCAAATACTTCTAATGTATCCATTTTAAGAACATTTTATCTCTGAGGATCCTAAATAAAATCTGATGGAGAAAGAAAAGCATATTGGTCTTTTATGACGCATGTCAGTTATATTGTCAGGAATATGCACAACTCAATAGCCCTGAGGCCCACTAAGAGTCTGGAACTCATAGTCAACTATATTATGTCAATAGGCTTTCAGCAGAACATTTTTTCTAAAATAATTTTTTAAAAAGCAACATTATATTGTACAGGAATAGAAATATAAAACAGTGGAACAGAGTAAAAATCATGGAACAGACCCATGTATAAATAAACTTACTATATGCAAATCAGCAGGCTATTCATTAAATTGTATTGGTAGAACTAGTTAGCCTTTAAAAAATAAATTTTATCACAATGTGTCTATTACAATGGCTAAAATCCAGAACTGTGATGTTGGAGAAGACTCTTGAGAGTCTCTTGGACTGTAAAGAGATCAAACCAGTCAGTCCTAAAGGAAATCAACCCTGAATATTCATTGGAAGGAACGATGCTGAAGATGAAGGTCCAATAATTTGGCCACCTGAATCAAAGAGCGGACTCATTGGAAAAGACCCTGATGATGGGAAAGATTGAAGGCAGAAGGGGATGCCAGAGAACAAGATGGTTGGATGGTACCACCAACTCAATGGACATGAGTTTGAGCAAGCTCTGGGAGATAATGAAGGACAGGGAAGCCTGGTGTGCTGCAATCCATGTGGTCACAAAGAGTCAGACACAACTGAGTGAATGAACAACAAAATACAGAACACTGACAAACCAAATGCTGGCAAGGATGCAGAACCACCCAAACTGTCATTCACTTCTGAGAGTGCAAAGTGGTATGGCCACTTTAGAGGACAGTTTGGTGGTGTATTACAAAACTAAACATACTCTTACTCCATAATCCAGTAATCACAGTCAGTGAAGAGCTGACTCATTGGAAAAGACCCTGATACTGGGAAAGACTGAAGGCAAAAGGCAAAGAGGCAAACCTGCTCATCATGGCCACCATCTGGAGGGAGCCTAGCCTCCACACCCTCATGTACCTCTTTCTGTGGGCCCTCTCCACTTCCGAGATCCTCTACATCTTTGCCACCATCCCACACTTGTTGGCCGACCTGCACTGTTGTGGTCATGCACTACGGCTTTGCTTCTGTCATCTATCTCAAGCCCAAGGGGCCCCAGTCTCTGGAAGGAGACATGCTGATGGGCATCACCTACACTGTCCTCACACCTTCCTGAGCCCCATCATCTTCAGCCTCTGGAACAAGGAGCTGAAGATTGCTGTGAAGAAGACCTTCCTTGGCAAACTCTACCCAGAAAAAAATGTGATTATCTGGGAGGAATTCCTTGGAAATAGCTAAAATGGCTTATCAGATGTGATCAGTAGAAATGGCACCATGCAAACATGTTTGTCTAATGCTCTAAGACTTTTAAGAACCCTTGTAGGCAACATGTAATTGTATCCACAATGGTTAAACAGAATTAGGATGGGAAGATGGATGAGATGATAGCACAGAGAAAGTCAGCTTCACTGAGTCCTATCTGTTGCAAGACCCTTTGTCAGGGAGCATTAACCTGGAATCTGGGGGATTTCCCTGGTGGTCCAGTGGTTAAGAATCCACCTGGCAATGCAGGGGACATGAGTTCGGTCCCTGGTCAGGGGACAACGATTCCACATGCTATGGAGCAACTAAGCCTGCACCCCACACGTTCTGAGCTTGTGTGCTCTGGAGACCGTGTGCCACACTACAGAGTCTGTGCGCTGCAACAAAAGATCCCGCAGGAAGCAGCAAAGATCACCTGTGCCACAACTAAAACCCAATTCAGTTAAATAAATAAATATTAAAAATTTGGAATCTGTTCTCCTACCAGAAACCAGGGTGGTTTAATTACTCCCATCAACATAAACTCGTTCTAGTAATTTTCTGGTAGAGTCTTTAGGGTTTTCTATGTAGAGGATCATGTCATCTGCAAACAGTGAGAGTTTCACTTCTTCTTTTCCTATCTGGATTCCTTTTACTTCTTTTTCTGCTCTGATTGCTGTGGCCAAACTTCCAACACTATGTTGAATAGTAGTGGTGAGAGTGGGCACCCTTGTCTTGTTCCTGATTTCAGGGGAAATGCTTTCAATTTTTCACCATTGAGGGTGATGCTTGCTGTGGTTTGTCATATATAGCTTTTATTATGTTGAGGTATGTTCCTTCTATTCCTGCTTTTTGGAGAGTTTTAATCATAAATGAGTGTTGAATTTTGTCAAAGGCTTTCTCGGCATCTATTGAGATAATCATATGGTTTTTATCTTTCAATTTGTTAATGTGGTGTATTACATTGATTGATTTGCGGATATTGAAGAATCCTTGCATTCCTGGGATAAAGCCCACTTGGTCGTGGTGTATGATTTTTTTTTTTTGTTGTTGGATTCTGTTTGCTAGAATTTTGTTAAGGATTTTTGCATCTATGTTCATCAGTGATATTGGTCTGTAGTTTTCTTTTTTTGTGGCATCTTTGTCTGGTTTTGGAATAAGGGTGATGGTGGCCTCATAGAATGAGTTTGGAAGCTTACCTTCATCTGCAATTTTCTGGAAGAGTTTGAGTAGAATAGGTGGTTAGCTCTTCTCTAAATTTTGGTAGAATTCAGCTGTGAAGCATCTGGTCCTGGGCTTTTGAGTTTGCCTGGAGATTTTTGATTACAGGTTTCGATTTCCCTTTGCTGTGATGGTCTGTTAAGATCTTCTATTTCTTCCTGGTTCAGTTTGGAAGGTTATAACTTTTTCTAGATTATGTCCATCTTCATTCCAAGTTTGTCCATTTTATTGGCATAGAGCTGCTGGTAGTAGTCTCTTATGATCCTTTCTATTTCAAGTGTTGTCCTGTTGTGATCTCTCATTTTCAATTTCTACATTTTGTTTTAATTTGGTTTTTCTCTCTTTGTTTCTTAATGAGTCTTGCTAATGTTTTGTCAATTTTGTTTATTTTTTCAAAAAACCAGCTTTTAGCTTTGTTGATTTTTGCTATGGTCTCTTTAGTTTCTTTTGCATTTATTTCTGCCCTGATTTTTAAGATTTCTTTCCTTCTGCTAACCCTGGGTTTCTTCATTTCTTCCTTCTCTAATTGCTTTAGGTGTAGAGTTAGGTTATTTATTTGGCTTTTTTCTTGTTTCTTGATGTAAGCCTGTAATGCTATGAACTTTCCCCTTAGCACTGCTTTTACAGTGTCCCATAGGTTTTGGGTTGTTGTGTTTCATTTTCATTCATTTCTATGCATATTTTGATTTCTTTTTTGATTTCTTCTATGATTTGTTGGTTATTCAGAAGTGTGTTATTTAGCCTCCATATGTTTGAATTTTTAATAATTTTTTTTCCTGTAATTGAGATCTAATCTTACTGCACTGTGGTCAGAAAAAGAATAACTGGAATGATTTCAAATTTTTTTGAATTTTCCAAGACCAGATTTATTGGACCCAGGATGTGATCTATTCTGGAGAAGGATTCCGTGTTGCACTTGAGAAAAAAGGTGAAGTTGATTGTTTTGGGTTGAAATGTCCTATGATCAATTAGGTCTAGCTGGTCCATTGTGTCATTAAGGTTTGTGTTTCCTTGTTATTTTTCTGTTTAGTTGATCTATCCATAGTTGTGAGTGGGGTATTAAAGTCTCCCACTATTATTGTGTTACTATTAATTTCCTCTTTCATAGTCGTTAGTGTTTGCCGTACATATTGCGGTGCTCCTATGTTGGGTGCATATATATTTATAATTGTTATATCTTCTTCTTGGATTGATCCTTTGATCATTATGTAGTGTCCTTCTTTGTCTCTTTTCACAGCTTTTATTGAAAGTCTATTTTATCTGATATGAGTATTGCGACTCCTGCTTTCTTTTGGTCTCCGTTTGCATGAAATATTTTTT
>NC_057389.1:101650712-101691478 GCF_019320065.1 Cervus canadensis
AAAAAAAAAAAAAAAAAAAAAAAAAAAAAAAAAAAAAAAAAACATAAACTCGTATGGCAAAAATAAATGGAAAAGTTCAAGCCTCCACCCTCCTTTGGGCAGCAACAGTTATCTACAACCCAACTTTTGTGAGGCTATGTAAGACTAAGCCAGATTACAGCATAGGAGAGCAAAGAGACCTAAATTTCAGCTTTGTGCATATTGTAATAAGCAGACTCAGAAAAAGTCAAGGAAATCTCCATATTTCAAGTGTGAATCTTGAGCAAGTGCAGAGAGACTGAGAAGACTCTGTAGCTAATGCAAAGAAAGAAGTCCCACCAGGAGAGATCACCTGTTGTGTTAAATAGTGACATGGCACATGGGCCAGAGTGCAACTCTTTGGAGAAGCACAGTAATGAGTGCAGAGTCCAGGCTGTAAGTGTATCCCAAGGCCATGCTGGTTTAAAGATCCCCCATGAACATGAGGGAGGATTTAAGGTTGATCATACTTCACAGTTTCTAGCAAATAGGAGAGGAAGAAGTGGAAGCAGTGACATATTTTATTTTCTTGGGCTCCACATCACTGTTGGAATGAAAGCTATGACAAGCCTAGACAGCATATTAAAAAGCAAAGATATCACTTTGCCAACAAATGTCTGTATAGTCAACCCTATGGTTTTTCCAGTAGTCATGTATGGGTGTGAGAGTTGGACCATAAAGAAGGCTGAGTGCTGAAGAACTGATGCTTTCAAACTGTGGTGCTGTAAAAGACTCTTGAGAGTCCCTTGGACTGAAAGGAGATCAAACCAGTCAATTCTAAATCAAACATGAATCAAACCTGAATATTCATTGGAAGGACTGTTGCTTCAGGAGACAGTGGAGGACAGAGGAGGCTGCAGCCCATGGGGTTGCAAAGAGTCAGACACAACTTAGTGACTGAACAACAATGGCAATACTTCATAGTACTTATAAATTGCTGAAAATATGTGCATTTAAGAGAATGACATATCATACTGTATGACATCACTTACAAGAGGAATTGTAAAAAGGTATTCACAAAAATAGAGAGTTGAATGGTGGTTTTCAGGGGCTAAGGAGAGAAAGAATTTGGACAATGTTGTTTAGAGGCCCAAATTTGAAACCAGTCAATCAGCCAGAAGATCAACAAGATCTGGGGGGCAAAATACAGCATTGTGAGTATAGACAATAATCACGTATTATCAACTTCAAAGTTGCTAAGAGACTAGATCTTAATTGTTCCCACACCCCCAAAACAATGTGATAATTATGTGACATGACAGAGATTTTAGCTAACACTGCAGTGATAATCATATTGCAGTATACAAATGTATGCCCAATGTACACTCTAAACTTACACTTTATTATGTATTATTATCTCAATTTAAAAAATGTCCCTTGACAAACTTATAGCATTTCAGAGTGTGAATTGATACACTAAAAATGGCAATTTACAGTATTTTAATGGACAGTCATTTATGATGATACCATTTTGTACAACAATAAATGCAATTAAAATATGTAAACAATGGTCAAATTAGCCAATGTTTTAAGAAAGTAAATGTGCGTGAAAGTGAAAGTATAAATCATTATGTTCATGTGTAAATTGAATAGTAAACTATACCTCATTTTCCTAAAGTTGAATCAATCTTTCTCTATAACTTGAGCAGTAAGAACATCCCGTGTTACCAAGCAGTGGGATGATGTGGAGAAAATTTCAGTGTAACTGGGGATCTCAGAGTGTCCTCCTTTGTATAATATACTGCGTGCTTCATGTTATAGTTCAAATACATTATCTCATTACCACCTCACAATGGGGCATCAGGGCAGATAAATTCCCATCTACTTGACAGAGGGGGAAACAGCCTCAAAACTGTTGCATGGCTTACCAAGATCACACACATCAGTAAGGTCAGACTTCCAATGGAGGACTTTTCTATCCCCATGCTTCTCCACCCAATGCTTCACACACCAATTTCCTCCAGTGGGTTTTTTGGGTTCCCCATCCCAAAGAGGAGAACCAGGCCATTTTCAGATCAAACATATCAGCATCCTAAGAGCCTTTTAAACCACAGGTGAGCAACTGAAGCCAACCATACATTGGAGTGGGCATCCTCATGGCTCAGATGGTAAAGAATCTGCCTGCAATGCAGGAGACCTGGGTTCGATCCCTGGGTTGGGATTATCCCCTGGAGAAGGGCATAGCAACCCACTCCAGTATTCTTGCCTGGAAAATTACATGGACAGAGGAGCCTGGCTGGCTACAGTCTATGGAGTCGCAAAGAGTCGGACACGACTGAGTGACTGACACTTTCACTTTCACTTTTATACATTGGAGTGTGCATTGGGACACTGAGGGACTATTTCTATAGATTCAGGAGTTTAAAGGTCTGGTCTTGTAAGAATTCCTGAGTAACTCTTTTCACAGCGAAGCTGAGATGCTCCCCTCCCCTGGCACCAAGGAAAGTCTGGACAAGAATGCAAGCTAGGCTCTTTCATTTTCTTCATTAAAGGCCAACTTGACCTCTAATCTTATTAATACTAACATCCAAATGGAAAGAAATCCTGGAACGTGATTGGGTATCCACATTGAGTCAGGCACCCAATGTCTGATGCAACTTTTTACAATTCTTTAGGCTATCAGTTTCTTGAGGTCAGGAAGTTTGTGCATTTTGGTCACCATCACACCCAACATCAACATGGTACTTGGAAGATACAGTTAATTAACAGATATTTCTTGGTTGGATCAGTGCAATCCCCAGAACACTAAATAAAGCAGAATGCTAGCTTACAATTTTTACCATGTGAAGCCTCACCTCATTGCTCTCCAAAGCAGTGGGAAACTGTGTGGGAAGCTGTGTTTGAGGTCAGGATGACCTGGCTTAAATCTTGCCTCGCATTTTCCCACCTAATAATGGATATTTTATAGACATATTCCACATTTGGGTAAATAATAGAAAGTTCAGAGCCGTGACATGTATATGTCACATTAGGTATATCCATTAACAAAGAACTGCTAAACAAATCTTGATTCATTCATACATGGAACACAAGGCAGCCATTAAGTTCATTTAATCCTTGGACTTCATTAGCATCCTCTGTCCCTGGGGATCCTCTCTAATATCATGGCTTTATGTACCTTGTGTACACAGATGGTCCTCAATTTCTTATATTTATCCCTATCCACTTGCCTAGTCAACATCTCCAAGTGGATATCTAGGAGGCATCTCGAACTTAACATGTCCAAATTCTTCATGTTCTTGTTGCTTTTATCATCCTTTCTCTTTCTTTCTTCTTCTGTCCCTCCCCCCTCACTCCTTCCCTTCCTTATCTTCTTTCTCTTCTTTTCCATTTCTCTTTTCCTCTCTCACTCTCTCCCTCTTTTCTTCCCCCTTCCCCTTCTCCTCCCCATCCCACCCCTCCTTGTTTCTCTTCTTCTTCCTGTTCTTCTCCCTTCGCCCTCCTCCCCTTTTGGGGGATGATGAAAATGTTCTAGAACTAGATAGACATGGTGGTTGAATAATGTTGTAAGCATGCTAAATGTCACCTAATTATTCACTTTAAAGTGGTTAAAGTTGTATGAATTTCACCTCAAAAACAAACAAAGCCCCCTCCACCAAACACAGTGAAATCCCACAATACTACTCTTATTTTATGGGTTTGTGTTTGTTCACATGCCCCATGCACACAGAGGTCTGTAAAGATGCCTGTCAAACTCATCATCTTGATCACACAGCTGGCCACTGCACAACTTTTAGCCTTATCTGCAGCATCTCCATTATTTAATAGAAGAATCACAGTTTTGTATTTATTTTAACATTTTGAAGGACATTTAATTAGATTAATGACATGAATGGGGAAGAAAAAGGATAGAGATGCACAGGAAGCAGCTTCCTCAGCCCCAGTGAGCAATAGCAGGGCTGCTCTCTTGCCAATGTCAGCAGTCAGAGCCCTAAATCCCAAATTTGAGAGCATTAGACTCTGCTCAAGGCCCTGAGATAATTGACTCACCTCTGACAGGCAGGGAGACAGGGAAAGTGAGGACAGTCTCCCTGAGGTTGCCCGATGCTTCCTGGAGTCCCCAGGGGTCCCAGCATCCCTGTACCATAGGACTGATGCAGAGTCAGTGGGACCACAGAGGGAGATGGTGGCAGGCAGGAGCAGAGGCAGCATATAATAGAGGTGAGGCTCAGTAAACTGCCCCCACCTGGTTGGCATGATCAGGGTGGCAGGCTCCTTGCCTTGCAGCCCTCACCTGTAAGGTCCTCGTCTACAGGGAAGCACCAAACCAGGACCTTCAGTTGGAGTGAGGCAGAACAAGACACAAAGCTTGGAGCCCAGGTGAGTCATCTTCCAACCCTTCCAGCTGACCAGGAGAGAACTGGGGAACCTGGAGCTGCTTGGAGAAGCCACACTATTTATAAAACTCCTTGTCTAATTTGAATCTATGGGTAGATGCAGAAGTCAGGGCTCCACTTCTTGGCTCCAGAGTAACGTGGTGGTTACTTTGCTGGACAAGTGAGAAAACTGAGGTGCTGAGAGAAGAGCTACCTCTCTATCTTACACAGAACAGCTGTCCAACTATCCTCTCTGTATAAGCCAAAAACCAATGGTGAACTGATTGCAGTGAGGCAGAGAAAAGAGACAAACTGATTTAGGATCCAGTCACTCCCCGTGATTGTAAAGTATTAGGGAGGCACCAGGGTGGACAGGTGCTATGATGGTAAGGAGTCAAGGATGAAAATAGGGAGGATAAAGGGAGGCAGCAGGTGGCTGAGAGGGGAAGGAGGGGATGCAGAGAGGGGAACACAAACAGCTTCATGAGAAGAGAGAGCCAGGATGGGGGCAGACAGGTAAGGCAAGTTGGAGACAACACAGACCTAGCCTGTGGTTCACCAGGGGCAGTTCTCCCCAGGGGACACTGTGCAATACCTGAGATCCCTCTGGTCGTCACAGTTGGAGATGCTACTGGCATCTAGAGAGTGACAGAGATGCTGCTCAACATCTTTTAATGCCTGGGGCAGCCCCCAACCACAGAAAATGATCAGCCCCTAATGTCCCTGATGCTGAAGTTGGAAAATCCTGCTGCAGTGGTATGTGTGGACAGGGTTTGTCCATAGGCGGGTTTGACCTCTGAGTTCTGGGTGGGGACTTGCCCCTCTGTGAGTTCCTCTAAGTGTCAGAGAGCTCGGTCACACTCCTTCTCTGGGGCTGTTCAGTTTAATTGCAGAGGAGCCCCTAAGTGTTCTCCTGGTGGATCAATGCCAAGAGATATCAGTCCACCTCTCTGCCATCATGAACTCACACCCACCTTGGTTCTAATGCTTCTTTTTACTTTCAAAAATTAGGAGACTTTACTTCTTGGAGCAGTTTTAGGTTTATGGAACACTGAGCAGATAATGTAGAGGATTTCCACATACCCTTTCTCTTCCTGCACACAGCTTCCCCTATTATTATTATTATTTAAAAAAAATTGGAAGATAATTGCTTTACAGTGTTGTGCTAATTTCTGCAATACATCAACATGAATCAGCCACAGCTATGCATATGTCCCTTCCCTCTTGAAGCTCTCTCCCATCTCCCACCACGTCCCACCCCTCAAGACAGCAGTGGAGATGCAGAGAGAGAACAGGTTTTGTGGACGTAGTGGGGCAGGGGGGAGAGGATGGGACAAACTGAGACAGTATTATGGAAATATATACATTACCATATGTAAAATAGATAGCCAGTGGGAATTTGTTGTGTGGCACAAGGAACTCAATCCTATTATTAATATCATGCATAAGCGAGGTACATGTGTTACAGTTGCTGAGCCAACACTGACACAGTATTATTAAGTAAAGCCCACAGTTTATGTTAGGATTCACTCTTGGTGCTGTATATCCTATGAGCTTTGAGAAATGTACAATGTTATGTATTCACCATTATAGTATGATACGGAGTTGTTTCACCACCTTAAAAAAAAGTTCCACCTATTCATCTCTCTCTCTCTCCTCCTGAGCACTGAAAACCAATCTTTTGACTGTCTCCATAGTTTTGCCTTTTCCCAGAATGAACAGAAACCAATCTCAGCTGTGTTCTGCATCCCCATCATCCCAAAATGTATATACGCAGCCCTGGACCACCTCCCCAGGACATAGTGAGCTCTTGTCTTCTTATAGTTCCTATCTATTTATTCCTGGCTGTGGACTCTTGTCATCTTAATTAATATAGGGAGGTAGTGTGTGGATGGTCTTGTATGGTGAAGCTAACAGTTCCCTTGTCTTGGAAGTGGCTCTAACATTCATTAACAGCCAGAAATAAGTGGTGCATATAACAGAGAAGTAAGGAGAAGATAGACTTTGGGGTCATTCAGATGTAGGTGAGTTCCTGGCTCCCTTACTCTAGATCCATGGTCCCTTTGACAAGTGATGTGTCCTCTGTGGAATGCAGCCACCACTTCTGTAAAACAAGGATCACAGCCGGTGCCTCACAATATTGGGGTAAAGATTTCATAAGAAACACATGAGTACAGGTGGCAACATCCAGTAAATGGTAGCTATTCTTATTGAGAACCCCAAATCCAGTGCCCGAGAGAGTTGCATCTCCAAGATGACCCATTATAACGGCAGTCATAAAAAAGTTAGAAGCAAGGACTTGAGACCCACTCAGGAGTTGTTGTTTCAAAAGCACACAGTAATGAGTGATGAAATCTGGTTTGGGAATAGATGCCCAGGGAGGCTGTGTGGGGAAGATCACGCTTAAACTGAGTCTTAAAAATGAACAAGTAGAGTAGCATTGACAAGTATACTGTGCCATGTTTAAAACAAACAGCTGGTGGGAAGCTGCTGTATAGTACAGGGAGCTCAGCTTGGTGCTCTGTGATGACCTAGACGGGTGGGATGGGGGAGTGGAAGGGAGGGTCAGGATGGAAGGGATATGTGTATACATATAGCTGATTCCCTGGTGGCTCAGATGATTAAGAATCTGCCCACAATGTGGGAGACCCAGGTTCAATCTTTGGGTCAGGAAGGTCCCCTGGAGAAGGGAATAGCTACCCATTCCAGTGTTCTTGCCTGCAGAATTCCATAGACTGAAGAACCTGGTGGGCTATAGTCCATGGGGTCACAAAGAGTTGGACATGACTGAGCAACTAACACTTTCACTTTTTCTTTTCATAGCTGATTCATGTTATTGTACAGCAGAGCCTAACACAACTGTTGTAGAGCAATTAAAATTTAATTAAGCTTTTTATTTTGTGTTGGGATATAGCTGATTAGCAATGTTGTGATAGTTTCACATGGACAGCAAAGGGACTCAGCCATACATACACATGTCTCCATTCTTCCCCAAACCCCTCTCCCATCCAGTCTGGCACATAGCATTGAGCAGAGTTCCTTGTGCTATACAGTAGGTCCTTGTTGGTTATTCATTTTAAATAAAGCAGTGTACATGCTGATTCCAGACTCCCTAGCTATCCCTCCCCTTCATCCTTAAAATATACCCCCCACCCCCAAAAAAATAAATGAACAGGTATTTTCCAGCTGGAAAAGGGGAGGAACCAACATCTGGGTAAAATGAGCAACTTAGGGATTACAACTGTACTCTGTATATCACTGGTTTTCAACCGAGGGTGACTTTGACCACGCCCCCCCACCACCACCACCTTGGGGACCTTGGCAATGTCGAGACATTTTTGGCTGTCACTACTGAGAAGGGGCTACTGGCATCTGAGTGATAGAGAGCAGGGATGCTGCTAAACACCTCACAGTGCACAGGATAGCCACCACCCCCAACAGCAAAGAATTATCTTGCCCCAAATATTAAGAAAGCTTGCAGTAGGTGTTGGAGAGCTAGAGAGAGCACAGCCCACAAGATTTCAGTCTCATCCATTGAGGATCTTCTTGGTGGCTCTTGTTCCCAAGTTGTTGGCTTTCATTTACCCCGTCAAGGATCTCAGGGTATCAGGACTGAGTGGGGTCATCCTGGGGATCTGTAAATAAATGCTGACCCAGAAGTGAGAAAAAGAAGCAAGTGACTCCAAGGGATGAAGGCTAAGAAACTCTGGAAACTGATGATGTTTGGGGAATGCAGCCTCCAGTCACCAAAGTTTTATTCTCAACCTGTTGAGACTTGATCTAGGATATGAGTCCATTTAGTCAGGCATTCATTGGGTTGTGGTATAATACACAAGACAAAATTTACCATCTTCTCCATTTTATAACATACAATTAATTCAGTGACAATAAATATATTCATGATGTGCAGCTTCCATCTGTATCTATTTCCAGAACTTTCTCAGCATCCACAAAGGAAACCCTATACCCATTAGCAGTCAACCCCCTTTCTTCCTGTCCCCAGCCTCTGGCAACCACTGATATGTTTAAAACTCTGACATGAATGTTCATAGTAGCACTACTCACATGAGTGCAAACATGGAACCTGAATGTTTATTAGGGAATTTGGGGTGGACAGGTATACACTGTTATATTTGAAGTCAATAACCAACAAGAACCTACTGTATAGCTCAGGGAACTCTGCTCAATGTTATGTGGCAGCCTGGATGACAGGAGAGTCTGAGGGAGAATGCATACATGTACATACATAACTGAGTCCCTTTGCTGTCCACCTGAAGCTACAACATTGTTAATCAACTATAATCCAAAATAAAATTATATAGTTATAATCAGATATAATGCAAAATAAAAGTTTAATTAAAAAATACTCACTCCCTCGCCTTCTCCCATAGAGACCAAAAGTCATCAGTCCAGATTGGATGCATGAGACAAGTGCTTGGGGCTGGTGCACTGGGATGACCCAGAGAGATGGTATGAGGAGGGAAGTGGGAGGGGGGTTCAGGATGGAGAACACATGTAGATCCATGGCTGATTTATGTCAATGTATGGCAAAAACCACTACAATATTGTAAAGTAATTAGCCTCCAACTAATAAAAAAACAAAACAAAACAAAAAAAAAACCTCACTCCTATGGATAGATCAACCAAACAGAAAATTAAAAAGGAAACACAAACTTTAAATGATATAGTGGACCAGTTAGACCTAACTGATATTTATAGGACATTTCACTCCCAAATAATGAATTTCACCTTTTTCTCAAGTGCACACGGAATATTCTCTAGGATAGATCATATCCTGGGCCATAAATCTAGCCTTGGTAAATTTTTAAAAATTGAAATCATTTCAAGCATCTTTTCCAATCAAAATGCAGTAAGATTAGATGTCAACTATAGGGAAAAAAAGCTACTAAAAAATGGAGGCTAAACAACACACTTCTGAATAAGCAACGTATCACAGAATAAATCAAAAAAGAAACTAAATATGCATAGAAACAAGTGAAAATGAAAAAAAAGGACTATCCAAAACCTATGGGAGTCAGTAAAAGCAGTGCTAAGGGGAATGTTCATAGCAATATAAGTTTACCTCAAGAAACAAGAGAAAAATCAAATAAATAACCTAACTCTACACCTAAAGCAACTAGAAAAAGAAGAAATGAAGAGCTCCAGGGTCAGTACAAGGAAAGAAATCATAAAAATTAGGGCAGAAATAAATGAAAATGAAACAAAGGAGACTGTAGCAAAAATCAACAAAACTAAAAACTGGTTCTTTGAAAAGATAAATAAAATAGACAAATCATTAGCCAGACTCATCAAGAAAAAAAGGGAGAAGAATCAAATCAACAAAATTTAAAATGAAAATGGAGAAATCATACTGTTGTGATACAACAGAAATACAAAGGATTATAAGAGACTACTCTCAGCAACTATATGCCAATAAAATCGACAGCTTGGAAGAAATGGATGAATTCTTAGAGAAGTATAACCTCCCAAAACTGAACAAGGAAGAAATAGAAAATCTTAACGGACCCATCACAAGCACAGATATTGAAACTGTAATAAAAAATCTTCCAACAACAACAACAAAAAAAAAAGGCCAGGACCAGATGGCTTCACAGGTGAATTCTACCAAAAATTTAGAGAGAGCTGACACATATCCTACTCAAACTCTTCCAGAAAAATGCAGAGGAAGGTGGGCTGCCAAACTCAATCTATGAGGCCAACATCACCCTAATACCAAAACCAGACAAAGATGCCACAAAAAAAGAAAACTATAGGCCAATATCACTGATGAACATAGATGGCAAAATCCTCAACAAAACTCTAGCAAACACAATCCAACAACATATTAAAAAGATCATACATCATGACTAAGTGGGCTTTATCCCAGAGATGCAAGGATTCTTCAGTATTCACAAATCAATCAATGTGATACACCATATTAACAAATTGAAAGATAAAAACCCTATGATTATCTCAACAGATACAGAGAATGCCTTTGATAAAGTTCAACATCCATTAATGATAAAAACCTTTCCAGAAAGCAGGCATAGGAGGAAAATACCTCAACATAATAAAAGCCATATATGATAAACCCACAGCAAACATTATCCTCCATGGTGAAAAATTGAAAGCATTTACCCTAAAGTCAGGAACAAGACAAAGGTGCCCACTCTCACCCCTACTATTCAACACAGTTTTGGAAGTTTTAGCTATAGCAATCAGAGAAAGAAAAGAAATAAAAGGAATCCAGATTGGAAAACAAGAAGTAAAACTCTCACTGTTTTCAGATGACATGATCCTCTACATAGAAAACCCTAAAGACACCACCAGAAAATTACTAGAGCTAATCAACATAGTATTGAATATAGTATAGTATATATACTATATCAATATAGTATAGACTATAGTAAAGTTGCAGGATATAAAATTAACACACAGAATCCCTTGCATTCCTATACACTAACAATGAGAAAACAGAGAAATTAAAGAAACAATTCCATTCACCATTGTGATGAAAAGAATAAAATACTTAGGAATAAATCTACCTAAAGAAACAAAAGACCTAAATATAGAAAACTATAAAACACTGATGAAAGAAATCAAAGATGACACAAATAGATGGAGAAATATACCATGTTCATGGATTAGAAGAATCAATATAGTGAAAATGAGTATACTACCCAAAGCAATCTATAGATTCAATGTAATCCCTATCAAGCTACCAACAGTATTTTTCAGAGAACTAGAACAAATAATCTCACAATTTGTATGGAAATACAAAAAACCTTGAATAGCCAAAGCAATCTCGAGAAAGAAGAATGGAACTGGAGGAATCAACCTGCCTGACTTCAGACTATACTACAAAGCTACAGTCGTCAAGATAGTATGGTACTGGCACAAAGACAGAAACATAGATCAATGGAACAAAATAGAAAGCTCAGAGGTAAATCCACACACCTATGGACATCTTATTTTTGACAAAGGAGGAAAGAATATACAATGGAGAAAAGACATTTTCTTGGCATCTGGTCCCATCACTTCATGGGAAATAGATGGGGAAACAGTGGAAACAATGTCAGACTTTATTTTCTTTTTGGCTCCAAATCACTGCAGATGGTGATTGCAGCCATGAAATTAAAAGATGCTTGCTCCTTGGAAGGAAAGTTATGACCAACCTAGACAGCGTATTAAAAAGCAGAGATATTACTTTGCCAACAAAGGTCCATCTAGTCAAGGCCATGGTTTTTCCAGTGGTCATGTAGGGATGTGAGAGTTGGACTGTGAAGAAAGCTGAGCGCCGAAAAATTGATGCCTTTGAACTGTGGTGTTGGAGAAGACTCTTGAGAGCCCCTTGGTCTGCAAGGAGATCCAACCAGTTCATCCTAAAGGAGATCAGTCCTGGGTGTTCATTGGAAGGACTGATGCTGAAGCTGAAACTCCAGTACTTTGGCCACCTCATGCGAAGAGTTGACTTATTGGAAAAGATACTGATGCTGGGAGGGATTGGGGGCAGGAGGAGAAGGGGACGACAGAGGATGAGATGGTTGGATGGCATCACCAACTCGATCGACCTGAGTTTGAGTAAACTCCGGGAGTTGGTGATGAACAGGGAGGCCTGGCATGCTGCAATTCATGGGGTCCCAAATAGTCGGACACCACTCAGTGACTGAACTGAACTGAACAAGTGGTGCTGGGAAAACTGGTCAACCACTTGTAAAAGAATGAAACTAGAACACTTTCTAACACCACAAAAATAAACTCAAAATGGATCAAACACCTAAATGTAAGACCAGAAACTACTGTAAAACTCCTAGAGGAAAACATAGGCAAAACACTCTCTGACATAAATCACAGCAGGATCCTCTATGATCCATCTCCCAGAGTAATGGAAATAAAAGCAAAAATAAACAAATGGGACCTAATGAAACTTAAAAGCTTTTGCACAATGAAGCAAACTATAATCAAGGTGAAAAGATAGCCTTCAGAATAGTAGCAAACAAAGCAACTGACAAAGAATTAATCTCAAAAATATACAAGGAACTCCTGCAGCTCAATTCCAGAAAAATAAACTACCCAAGCAAAAAAATGGGCCAAAGAACTAAACAGACATTTCTCCAAAGAAGACATATAAATGGCTAACAAACACATGAAAAGATGGTCAACATCACTCATTATCAGAGAAATGAAAATCAAAACCACAATGAGGTATCATCTCACGCCAGTCAGAATGGCTGCTATCAAAAAGTCTACAAACAATAAATGCTGGAGAGGGTGTGGAGAAAAGGGAACCCTCCTACACTGTTGGTCGGAATGCAAACTAGTACAGCCTCTATAGAGAATAGTGTGGAGATTCCTTGAAAAACTGGAAATAGAACTGCCATTTGACCCAGCAATCCCACTTCTGGGCATACACATTGAGGAAACTAGAAGTGAAAGAGACACATGTACCCCAATATTCATTGCAGCACTGTTTACAATAGCTAGGACATGGAAGCAATCTAGATGTCCACTGGTGGATGATTGGATCAGAAAACTGTGGTACATATACACAATGGAATATTACTCAGTTATTAAAAAGAATGCATTTGAATCAATTCTAATGAGGTGGATGAAACTGGAGTTTATTATACAGAGTTAAGTAAGTCAGAAAGAAAAACACCAATACAGTATATTAACACATATATATGGAACTTAGAAAGATGGTAACAATGACCCTATGTGTGAGACAGCAAAAGAGACACAGATATAAAGAACAGACTTTTGGACTCTGTGGGAGAAGGTGAGGGTGGGATGATTTGAGAATAGCATTGAAACATGTGTATTACCA
The DNA here is from genome assembly GCF_019320065.1 of Cervus canadensis. Lineage (NCBI taxonomy): Eukaryota > Metazoa > Chordata > Mammalia > Artiodactyla > Cervidae > Cervus > Cervus canadensis. The sequence continues at coordinate 101,663,874 of NC_057389.1, forward strand.
TATGTGAAATAGATCACCAGTCCAAGTTCGATGCATGAAATAGGGCAGTCAAAGCCAGGGCACTGGGACAACCCTGAGGGATGGGATGGGGAAAGAGGTGGGAGGGAGTTCAGGATGGTGAATACATGTACATCCATGGCTGATTCATGTCAGCATATGGCAAAAACCACTACAATATTGTAAGGTAATTAGCCTCCAATTAAGATAAATTAATTACTTAATTAAAAAAATAAAACCTCAAAAAAAATTTTAAAGAAAAAATAAGTGATTGGGTAAACAAAATTTGGTTTATCCATAAAGGGATATTGTTTGGCTACGAAAAGGCATGAAGTTCTTCATATATGCCACAATGTGGATGAATCTCAGAAACATCATGCTGAGCCAGCCCTCAACAGCTACATAGTGTATGAGTCCATATTGCCCTGAGCAGGCCAAACCACAGAGGTAGAAAATAGATTGGTATTTTCGTGCCTTTCCAGTTGACTTTGCCTAATAAGAAAGATCACATAAAAATCGGTACTTTATTTATGAAGAGATATTGAAATCTCATTAAACTGAAGTTACTGAGAACAGACACTGTACATGTACTCATTTAGTGTATTGATTTAATTATCATAGATAGCACCTATTGTTTTCTGGATCACAGTCCAAGAATAATTCATTAACTTCTCAAACACTTGTTTGAGACAGGTATAGAGAAACAGAGGCAAAGAGAGGTGAACAAATTGCTCAGTCTCACACAGTGGGAAGAGCCGGGATTTGAATTCTGTTAGCTGACTCTCTCATCCCTTTGTCAGATGGCTGTGTTGCATTGCCTCAGAACACACAGATAGGCTCATGGGATCTGGAAAACAACCAGAACATTATTTCTACACAGTGTCTTATCTCAGATTCCTTGCATGAACAACTCATCTCCAGAGGAAAAATCTGATTGATGCATGTTAAGTTAGAGATGTGCATAGGTCAAAATGACTGTAGCCATGGAATAGGGATGGCTTATGGTATTTGACATCCAGGCAAACCCTAAACCAGTCCATCCTGAAGGAAATCAATCCTGAATATTCATTGGAAAGACTGATGCTGAAGCTGAGGCTCCAATACTTCAGCCACCTGATACAAACAGCTGACTCATTAGAAAAGACCCTGATGCTGGGAAAGATTAAAGGCAGAAGAAGGGGATGACAGAGGATGAGATGGTTTGGTGGCATCACTGACTCAATGGACATGAGTTTGAGCAAGCTCCGGGAGATGGTGATGGACAGAGAAGCCTGGTGTGCTGCAGTCCATGGGGACACAAAGAGTCAGACACAACTGAACAACAACATGGTATTTGAAGCCCTGAAAAGAACAAGACTTATCAGAAGGGAGTAGAAGGGCAGAGAAGCAATGGTTGGAAGCTATTCCCATTTTTGGAAGATGTAGAAGTGATAGAAAGGTAGAGTGTTTGGGGACAGCTAGGTATGGGTTCTGCCATTTTGATAGCTGCACCATAAACAAGTTGCTTAGACTCTCTCAAATATTTTCAATGTGTATTCTCAAGATACTTTGTTCTTAGTCACTCAGCTGTGTCTGACTCTTTGCCACCCCATGGACTGTAGCCCACCCGGCTCCTCTGTCCATGGGGATTCTCCAGGCAAGAACACTGGAGTGGGTTGCCATGCTCTCCTCCAGGGTATCTTCCCAACCGAGGAACTGAACCCAGGTCTCCTGCATTGCAGGCAGGTTCTTTATCATCTGGGCAACCAGGAAAGCCTAAGAATACTGGAGTGGGTAGGCTAACCCTTCTTTAGACAGTGATAAAAACAGCATACACACCCTCCTCCCCCACAAGATTGATGAGAAGATTAAATCACAGGAGGCACAGAGTAGGAATTCAGCCAAGATCACCTGTCATTTATCAGGATCAGGAGCAGCCCCTGGGACAGAGCCAGGAATGATGGAAGCTGAAGACCTCCTTCCATCCAGTAGCTGACCTCTCCATGTCATACTTCACTTCAGGAACAGCCCCCATGCAGGGAGGCAACTTTTCATCAGCAACTGAATTCATCCTCATCGGCTTCTCCACCTTCCCCCACCTTCAGCTGATGTTCTTCCTGCTCTTCCTGCTGATGTATCTGTTCACGCTGCTGGGGAACCTGCTCATCATGGCCACCGTCTGGAGGGAGCACAGTCTCCACACACCCATGTACCTTTTCCTGTGTGCCCTCTCCATCTCAGAGATCCTATACACCTTTGCTGTCATCCCACGCATGCTGGCCGACCTGCTTTCCACTGATCACTCCATTGCTTTGAGAGCCTGTGCCAGCCAGATGTTCTTCTCCTTCATGTTTGGCTTCACCCACTCCTTCCTGCTCACAGTCATGGGCTATGACCGCTACGTGGCCATCTGCCACCCCCTGCGCTACAACGTGCTCATGAGCCCCGGAGGCTGCGCCTGCCTGGTGGCCTGGTCCTGGACTGGGGGCTCAGTCATTGGCTTGGTTGTGACAGTAGCCATTTTCCAACTAACTTTCTGTGGATCTAATGAGATCCATCATTTTGTTTGCCATGTGCAGGCTCTTCTGAAGTTGGCCTGTGGAGAAAATGTCTCCATTCTGGCCATGGGCTTAGGACTGGTGTGTATCACTGCCCTGCTGGGCTGCTGTCTCCTCATCCTCTTGTCTTATGCCTTCATCGTGGCCACCATCTTGAGGATCCCTTCAGCCGAGGGCCGGCACAAAGCCTTCTCCACGTGTGTGTCCCACCTCACTGTGGTGATAGAGCACTACGGCTTTGCCTCTGTCATCTACCTCAAGCCCAAGGGGCCCCAGTCTCTGGAAATAGACACCTTGATGGGCATCACCTACACGGTCCTCACTCCTTTCCTAAGCCCCATCATCTTCAGCCTCAGGAACAAGGAGCTGAAGATCGCCATGAAGAAGACCTTCCTCAGCAAACTCTAGCCAGACAAAAAAGTGATTATCTGGGAGGAATTCCTTGGAAACAGTTAAATCAGTTTACTAGAGGCTACTATTAGAGATGGCACCCTGTAAGCACATAATAGCCTATATTTGCCTAATGCTGTATGGTTTATAAGGACCCTTGTAGGCAACATTCAAATGTTTGCAAAATGGTTAAACATCATTCTCCATATATTCTTGGTGGAAAGATGTATGTGATGCTAACACGGAGAAAGTCAGATTCATTGATTCCTATTTCTTGCATGACACTTTGTCAGGTAGCATTAAACCTGGAATATGTTCTCCTGCCAGAAACCAGGGTGATCTAATTACTCCCATCACCATAAACCCAATTGCTAAGAGAAAAGTTATAGCTTACAGTGAATGATGCATTCGTGATCTCTGAGGAAGAAGATATAGCTTTGGGGACCAGGCTTGATCACTCAGAGTTTTTGTGTGGCATAAGTCTTATTACAGTGAAAGGGGACAGAGAAAGCTTCTGACATAGACATTAGAAGGGGAATGGAGAGTGTCCCACTTGCTAGTCTTATCAAGGCCTTATATACTTTTATTAGAGCCACTCCCACAACATAAGTAATCTTGTTATCTTAAGATAACAAGATTAGTCACAAGGTTCTTGTTAAAAAGGAGAAACCTGTCTTCCAATAGTTGTCCATTGTTGTTATATAATCATTAGTACAGAGCTTAAGGAAAAAGATACCTTTGAGCAAGATGTGTTATTTTGTTGTGTAATCATTAGCTCTGGGCTTAAAGAAAGTTAGTCTTAAAGATTGTTTTCATAACAACTTAGAGTTTAAGAAGAAATGTCTTATGTGACTAAGACAAAGCAATGTAGAAAAAAAAAGTTTGTCCCTTTTTCCTTCTTGAGAGCCCCATACCCCTTTCTCTTCCTTGGGGACCCCGGACTTCTTATCAACCTACCCTGGACTTCTTATCAACTCTGTCAAAAGGGATAGGTCAAGCCTCCACCCTCCCCTGAGCAGTAGCATATAGCCACAACACAAATTTTGTGAGACTACGAAAGCCTAAGCCAGATTACCATAGAGGAAAGCAAAACATCCCTGAATTTTAACTTTGCATGGATCTGTGCAGTAACAGTTAGAAACAGTAATAAGCAGCCTCAGAAAAAGTCAGGGAAACCACCACATTTCAAATGTGAATCTTGAGCAGCTGTAGAGAGAAATCTCCAGAGTTGAGTTAAGGGAAAAAGTCCCACCATGAGAAATTGCTTTCTCTGTGGGAGAGTGACATTGCACACAAGTCAGTGTGGGACTGTTTGTTGAACAATGGTGAGTGCAAAGCCCAGGATTAAATTTATTCCTTAGTCACAATTTGTAATGATATCCCTTGAGTATGAGGGGAGGATTTAAAGTTGACCACACATCATAGTACTTAGAATTTGTTGAAAGCATGCGTATTCAAGAGAATGACAAATACAGCATAATATCCCTTATAAATGGAATCTGAAAAAGGTAAATTCATAAAAAACAGAGAGTGGAATATTGATTACCTGGGAATAAGGGGTGGGTGAATTGGGGAGATGTTGTTTAAAGGCACAAATTTGCAACCAGTAGATCAACCAGAAGATAAATAAGATCTGGGGGTCTAATGTACAGCACAGTGATGCTAATAATAATGTATTAGAAATTTCAAATTTGCTAATACTCTAGATCTTCATTGTCCCCACCACAAAAAGCTATGATACTTATGTGATATGATAGATGTGTTAGTTAACACTGCAGTGATAATCATATTATGATAAATAAATGTATCAAATCATACTGTATACCATAGACTTACATGATGTTATCTGTCAATCATATCTCAATGTTTAAAAAAGTTTCATTGACAAAGTTAAATTGCTTTGGAATATGAATTTTTGCAGCTATTTAAAATAACAATTTATAATACTTAATGGAAACTAGGTTATGGTGATACTGCTACACACAACAACAAACATGAAACTATGCATGTGTGGTCAGTCATGTCCAACTCCTTGTGAGTCCATAGGCTGTAGCTCACCAGGCTCCTCAGTCCATGGAATTTTTCAGGCAAGAATGCTAGAGTGTGTTGCCATTTTCTACTTCAGGGGATCTTCCTGACCCAGGGATCGAACTCACATCTCCCGTGTCTCCTGCATTGGCAGGCACATTCTTTACCATTGTGCCGCCTGGGCAGTCCATGTATACAATAACAAAATATAGTTTAAATGCACAAGCAATAAATTAATCAAATTAGCCAAAGTTAAAAAGATATGAGTATTCACGTTTAAGTTGAATAGTAACTATACATCATTTGTCTCAAAGCTACATTCAGTCTTTCTCCATAAGTTGAGCCTCTGTGTGATAATTATTTGAGATCTCCTGTGTGCCAAATCCTGTGCTAGTTTTGGGAGAACAGAGATGGGTCTGTTGCTAGCCCCTGTCTTTGAAGAGTTCCCATGATCCGTGGTGGAAAGACACATAGAGAAATGCCAGGGCTCTCACCAAAATATGGACCAGATGCTAAGAACCACCAAAGGGGCGTGACTCTGTAGCTTGGGAGCATCAGCCAGATCTTCCCTCATTCCTATACTCCAGCAGCTCACCAGTGCCTCCAGAGGACACTTGGTTCTGTAGGGAAGGTTCTGTAGACATTTTTGGTTATTACTACTGAAGGAGGAGGAGATGTGCTATAATATCTAGTGGGTAAAGTTATGGGATGCTGCTCAATGCCCTACAATGCACAAAACAGATCCCACTGCAAAGAATGAGCCAGTCCCAAATGTCAATAGTTCCAAGTAATAAACCTTGATGTATATACTTAACAAACATTTATTGAGCACCTACTATGAGTGTTAAACGCTTTTATACATGCTACTGGGGATCCATCATTGAAGTATTTAGATGTGACCCTGATTCCAGTGTTCAAGAAAGCAAACAGTAGTGGAGAGACAAAGATGTGACTATTAAAAAAAATCACAATAATTAATATACATGATCTCTTGTGATTAAAAGCTACAAGGAAAATAAAGAAGTCATTATGAGGGCTTAATATAGGAGTGATGACTTAGTATGGGAAAATTAGGGGAGGCTTCCCTGAGGAGGTGACATTTAAGGTCAGACTCAAGAATGTGTAGAATATGCCAAAGGAAGGGTATTCCAGGTAGAATCAACAGCATGTGCAAAGTTCCTGAGGTCTGAGCATGTTTGGTTTTTCCAGAAACATCCAGGAAGTTAGAAAAGCTGGAGAGCTGTGGAGGGCTGGGATGTAATGTTGAAGATGAAGCATGATCTTTTGACCACAGGAGAGTTTATACTGTGTCCCAAGGGTATAAGCAGACAGGTCATTTTTCAAGTGTTCCCTTCTCTTCAACTTTTTGGAGTAGTTTGAGAAGGATAGGTATTAGCTCTTCTTAATATGTTTGATTGAATTTTCCTGTGAAGCTGTCCAGTTTATACTTTTGTTTGCTGAGCAACTGTTATGTCAATAATGAAAACAAAAGAGAATTTTTAAAAATATTGGAAGACAGAAAAATGGATACATAACATACCAAAACTTGGAATACAGCAAAAGTAGTTGTAAGAGGGAAGTTTATTTTGATAAACATCTACATTAAGAAGAAAACATAGACCCCCAAATAAAGAAGTTAACTTTCAATCTCAAGGAATTAGAAAAAGAAGAACAAACAAAGGCTAAAGTTAGTAGAAAGAAGGAAATAAAACAGGTAAAAGCAGAAGTAAAATACAGACTAGAAAAACAACAGAAAAGATCAATGAAAATAAGAGCTGATTCTTTGGAAAGATAAACAAAATGAACAAACCTTTAGGTAGGCTAAATAGAAAAAAAGAAAGAGGACGCAAATGAAATCAGAAATGACAAAGGGAATACTACAACTGATACCACAAAAATGAGAAATGTCATAAGAGACTATAATGAACGATTAAACACAAAATGGACAACCTAGAAGAAGAAATGATTAATTCCTCAAAATCCAAAGACTGACTCATAAAGGAATAGAAAATGTGAACAGATCAAAACAAGTAAAGAAATTGAATCAATAATCATTTCTCTAATAATGAGTGATGTTGAGCATCTTTTCATGTGTTTGTTAGCCATCTGTATGTCTTCTTTGGAGAAATGTCTGTTTAGTTCTTTGGCCCATTTTTTGATTGGGTCATTTATTTTTCTGAATCAGTGTTAACCCTTCTCTAAATGTTTCATAGAATTAGAAAAGAGAAGTACAGAATCAGCTGTTTCACAAATGAATTCTACCAAACTCTTAAAGAATCAATTCCAATCATTTTCAAACTCTTCTAAAGAATTGAAGAAAATGAACACTTACAAACTCAGTTTAAAAGACTACCTTGCCCTGACACCACAAGATAACAACACTACAAGATTAAAAAATGACAGGTCAATATCCTTGATGAATATAGGTACAAATAATCTCAACAAAATACTAGGGAATCAAATTTAAGAGTCCATTAAAAGCTTTTATGCATATATTGAGATGATCATATGGTTTTTATTCTTCAATTTGTTAATGTGGTATATCACATTTATTATTTTGTGTATATTGAAGAATCACTGCATCCCTGGCATAACATGGTGTAGGATCTTTTTAATGTGCTATTGGATTCTGTTTGCTAGTACTTTGTTAAGAATTTTTGTGTGTATATTCATCAGAGATATTGGCCTGTAATTTGCTTTTTTGTGGTATCTTTGACTTGTTTTGGTATCAGGGTGATGGTGATTCATAGAATGAGCTTGGAAGTGTTCTTTCCTCTACAATTTTTTGGGACAGTTTCAGAAGGGTAGGTGTTAACTATCCTCTAGATGTCTCATAGAATTAGCCTTTGAAGCCATCTGGTCCTGGAATTCTGCTTGTTAGGTGTTTTAAAATCACAGTTTCAGTTTCCTTGTGACTGGTGTGTTTACATATCCTATTTCTCCTGGTTCAGTCTTGAAAAGTTGTACCTTTTTAAGCTCATGCAGCTCAATATATATAAACAACAACAACAAACAACTCAATCCAAAAACTGAGTGGAAGATCTAAATAGACATTTTTTCAAAGAAGACATACAGATGATGAAAAAGCTCATGAGAAGATGCTCAACACTGGTAATTATTGGAGAAATACAAATCAAAACTATAATGAAGCATCACCTCATGCCCATCAGAACGGCCATCCTCAAAAAGGCTATAAACAATAAATACTGGAGAGAGTATGGAGAAAAGAGATCCCTCCTACATTGCTGGCAGGAATGTAATTTGGTACAGCCACTACGAAAGTTTCTTTAAAAATTAAGATAGAGCTACCATCTGATACAGCAATCCCACTCGGGCATATATATGGAGAAAACCATAATTAGAAAATGTATATGCACCCCAAAGTTCACTATTTGCAATAGCCAGGACATGGAAGCAAACTAAATGTCCATTGACAGAAGAATGGATAAAGAAGATATGCATATATTCTTATATATATATATATATATATACACACACACACACATATAATATATATATAAAGGAATATTGCTCTACCATAAAAAAGAATGAAATAATGCCATTTGCAGAAACATGGATGGAACTAGAGATTATCATAGTAAGTGAAGTAAGTCAGACAGAGAAAGATAAACATTCATGATAACATTCATATGTAGAGTCTAATTTTAAAAGTGATATAAATGAGCTTATTTAGAAAACAGAAACAGATTCAGAGGCTTTGAAAACAAACTACAGTTACCGAAGGAGAAACATGAAGGGGAGGGATAAACTATGAATTTAGGAGTAAAATATACACAATACTATATGTAAAATAGATAACCTACAAGGACCTATTGTATAGCACAGGGAATTCTCTCTATTCAATATTCTGCAATAACCTACATATGAAAAGAATCTGAAAAGGAGTGAATATATGTACATGTTATAACTGAATCAATATGCTGTACACTTGAAACCAATACAACACTGTAAATCAACTATACGTCAATAAAAAATTTTTTTTTAAAAAGACAAAAGTAACAAAACATGAGACCAAGTGCTTCATATATGAAAAAGGCACAGTCCTGGTAGCATTTCTTATTATCTTCAGGTTATTCTAGTTTTGTTTTTTTTTTTAATTTGGGAGAATGCAAAAATAAAATCTTCTTTTACTAGTCCATTCAAGAATCAGCTGTATCAGGGTCCTGAAACATCCATGTGGTGCTCTTCACCTGCCTATAGACAAAGAATACATTCTTAGGCAAAAATAATGGGATGGAGTTCATCTCACTGGGCACAAAGATATATGCACCCCAATATTCACTGCAACACCATTTACAGTAGTCAGGACATGGAAGCAACCTAGATATCCATTAACAGATTAATGGATAAAGAAGATGTGGTGCATATCTACAATGGAATATTACTCAGCCATAAAAAGGAACAAAAGTGAGTCAGTTGAACTGAGGATGAAACTTAAGTCTGTCTTTTATCTCTAAATTTTTTTTTTATTGGCATATAGTTGATTTACAGTGTCGCATTAGTTTCAAGTGTACAGCATGTTGATTCAGTTATACATGTACATATATTCATTCCTTTTTCAGGCACAGACTGGAGTAAGTCAGAAAGAGAAAAACAAAGATCATATATTAACACATAAATGAGGAATTTAAAAAAATGGTGCAGATGAACCTATTTTCAGGGCAGGAATAGAGACACAGACATAGAGGACTGACATGTGGGCAAAGTTGAGGGGAGGGGAGATTGGGATGAAATGGGAGATTACGATTGACGTATATACACTATCCTGTGTAAAACTGTTGACTAGTGGGAACCTGCTGTTATAGCATAGGGACCTCAGCTGGGTGCTCTATGATAACCCAGAGGGGTAGGAAGTGGAGTGGGAGGGACAGAGGTTCAAAAGGAGGGGATATATGTATATATACAGTTGATTCTCTTTGTTATAAAGCATAAACGAACACAACATTTTAAAGCCATTATACTCCAGTTAAAAAAAAGAGATTGTGATGATAGAGTCTATGGCAGGAAGGGGAAAATTGGAGAAAAACTAACAGCTAGAGTGTATCAAACTCCTATGGAGTGTGGGTATTTTACAGACCTAAATCACTACAGGAGTTATATAGAGATAGAAATTATTAAACTCAAACCATCTGTCACCTTCCATACCACCAAACTGGCCATCAGGAGCTTAGGGGATGGAAAGTTCTATGGAAGCTTCTCTGTATGGCGTTCTTCAGCTCCTTATTCCTGAGACTGAAAATGATGGGGCTAAGAAAGGGGGTGAAGACCGTATAGGTGGTGGCCATGAGCATGTTACTCTCCATAGAATGAGAGCCTTTGGGCTTGAGGTAGATGAGGGAGGCAAAACCGTAGTGCACGACCACTATGGTGAGGTGGGAGACACAGGTGGAGAAGGTCTTGTGACGGCCCTCAGTGGAGGGGATCCTCAAGATGGCAGCCACGATGAAGACATAGGAGAGGATGATGAGGAATAAGCACCCCAACAGGGCCGTGACACAGACCAGGATCACACCCAGGGTGACAGAGGCTGTCTCCTTCCCACAGGCCAACTTCAAGAGGGAAAGCACATGGCAGACAAAATGATGAATCTCCTTAGACCCACAGAAGCTGAGGTGAAAAACTATCAGTGTCAGCATCATCCCCATGACTGAGCCACCAGCCCAGCAGCAGGACACAAGGCGGGCACAGTCACGGGGGCTCATGAGCACGTTGTAGCGCAGGGGGTGGCAGATGGCCACGTAGCGGTCATAGCCCATGATCATGAGCAGGAAGGAGTGGGTGAAGCCAAACGTAAAGGAGAAGAACATCTGGCTGGCACAGGCCACAAAGGTGATGGAGCGGTGGGAGGACAGCATGTCCGCCAGCATGCGAGGGGTGACCGCAACAGTGAACAGGATCTCGGAGATGGAGAGGGCACACAGGAAGAGGTACATGGGGGTGTGGAGGCTGTGCTCCCTCCAGATGGTGCCCATGATGAGCAGGTTCCCCAGCAGTGTGAACAGGTACATCAGCAGGTACAGCAGGAAGAAGGTGGGCAGGAGCTGCTGAGGGAAGTTGGAGAAGCCGATGAGGATGAATTCAGACACTGTGCTGTAGTTCTGACCAGACCAGGATGCTGCATCTGGGGAGATCAGAAACAGAATGAAGGCACAGTGATTAAAAGAGAGGCTCTAACATAGGTAAATGGCAATCGAAGACCTCTACTAGCCTCACAATCTTCATCAGTAAGATGTAGTAAATCATAATAGTACTTTGTGCTCATGCCCATGGTCATTCACTCAGTCATGCCCGACTCTTTGTGACCCCATGGACTGCAGCCTGACAGACTCCTCTGTCCATGGGATTTCCCAGGAAGAATACTGGAGCAGGTTGCCATTTTCTCCTCCAGAGGATCTTTCTGACCCAGGGATGGAACCCACGTCTCCTGCATTGGCATGCAGATTTTTTACCACTGAGTCACCTGGGAACCCATAATAGTACTTACTATTTATTAATGTGATATCAATAAACTAAAATCAGCTCCCTAAGTGCTTAAGATATTGTTTGGCTACTGGGTTATTTTTATTAACAGTGATGGAAAGAAATAAAGGAATCTAGATTTGTAATCGTCAAAACAGACATGGATGATCTGGGTCATATTCTCTTGAATAGTGCTCCTGTTCTAGAAAACATATATTTGGTTATTAGTATTCTAAAAAAATCTTTTCTCTCTGATCATCTTTGTCCTTTTATTGAGTAACTCATTCATCTTTATTTTCATACAATTTATTGGTACTCACTTCTGGCAACCTATCTCACATTTTGTACTTGCTCTTCTAAAGAACCAAATGGAAAATTTGAAAATGAAAAAATGGACAAATATATGCCAGGAAAATGTGTACCAAAGGAAATCTGAGGCAGCGATCTTGAAAGCAGGAGCAATGAAATTAATTGTAATAATAGCCATAAAATCTCTGTTACCATATGTCAGTAAAAAGAACCAGGTTCCCTGGAGAGATGGTCTGGTCATGGAAGGAAGCTCAAGAGATCCCTATCAAGCTACCAACGGTTTTTCACAGAACTAGAACAAATAATTTCACAATTTGTATGGAAATACAAAAAACCTCGAATAGCCAAAGTAATCTTGAGAAAGAAGAATGGAACTGGAGGAATCAACCTGCCTGACTTCAGACTTTACTACAAAGCCACAGTCATCAAGACAGTATGGTACTGGCACAAAGACAGAAATATAGATCAATGGAACAGAATAGAAAGCCCAGAGATAAATCCACGAACCTATGGACACCTTATCTTTGACAAAGGAGGCAAGGATATACAATGGAAAAAAGACAACCTCTTTAACAAGTGGTGCTGGGAAAACTGGTCAACCACTTGTAAAAGAATGAAACTAGAACACTTTCTAACACCATACACAAAAATAAACTCAAAATGGATTAAAGATCTAAATGTAAGACCAGAAACTATAAAACTCCTAGAGGAGAACATAGGCAAAACACTCTCTGACATAAATCACAGCAGGATCCTCTATGACCCACCTCCCAGAATATTGGAAATAAAAGCAAAAATTAAAAAATGGGACCTAATGAAACTTAAAAGCTTTTGCACAGCAAAGGAAACTATAAGTAAGGTGAAAAGACAGCCCTCAGATTGGGAGAAAATAATAGCAAACGAAGAAACAGACAAAGGATTAATCTCAAAAATATACAAGCAACTCCTGAAGCTCAATTCCAGAAAAATAAATGACCCAATCAAAAAATGGGCCAAAGAACTAAACAGACATTTCTCCAAAGAAGACATACAGATGGCTAACAAACACATGAAAAGATGCTCAACATCACTCATTATCAGAGAAATGCAAATCAAAACCACAATGAGGTACCATTACACGCCAGTCAGGATGGCTGCTATCCAAAAGTCTACAAGCAATAAATGCTGGAGAGGGTGTGGAGAAAAGGGAACCCTCTTACACTGTTGGTGGGAATGCAAACTAGTACAGCCACTATGGAAAACAGTGTGGAGATTTCTTAAAAACTGGAAATAGAACTGCCATATGACCCAGCAATCCCACTTCTGGGCATACACACTGAGGAAACCAGATCTGAAAGAGACACGTGCACCCCAATGTTCATCGCAGCACTGTTTATAATAGCCAGGACATGGAAGCAACCTAGATGCCCATCAGCAGATGAATGGATAAGGAAGCTGTGGTACATATACACCATGGAATATTACTCAGCCATTAAAAAGAATTCATTTGAATCAGTTCTAATGAGATGGATGAAACTGGAGCCCATTATACAGAGTGAAGTAAGCCAGAAAGATAAAGATCATTACAGCATACTAACACATATATATGGAATTTAGAAAGATGGTAATGATAATCCTATATGCAAAACAGAAAAAGAGACACAGATGTACAGAACATTTTGGACTCTGTGGGAGAAGGCGAGGGTGGGATGTTTTGAGAGAACAGCATGTATATTATCTATGGCGAAACAGACCACCGGCCCAGGTGGGATGCATGAGACAGGTGCTCAGGCCAGGTGCACTGGGAGGACCCAGGGGAATCGGGTGAGGGGGGAGGTGGGAGGGGGGACCGGGATGGGGAATACATGTAACTCCATGGCTGATTCATGTCAATGTATGACAAAACCCACTGCAATGTTGCGAAGTAATTAGTCTTCAACTAATAAAAATAATTGAAAAAAAAAAAAAAAGAGATCTCTTCCACTGCCAAATGGAACTTTCATTGAAAATGTGTCGTTAAAGGATGCCAGAACCAGATTCAAAACATGCCTTCTGATCATCAGAAAAGGTGATCATGTGGGATGTTTCAAGAGAACAGCATGTATATTATCTATAGTGAAACAGATCACCAGCCCAGGTGGGATGCATGAGACAAGTGCTCAGGACTGGTGCATTGGGAAGACCCAGAGGAATCGGGTGGAGAGGGAGGTGGGAGGGGGGATCGGGATGGGGAATACATGTAACTCCATGGCTGATTCATGTCAATGTATGACAAAACCCACTGCAATGTTGTGAAGTAATTAGCCTCCAACAAAAAAAAAGAAATGAAAAAAAAAAGGTGGTCATGTGCAGAGGATGAAGGAATAAGCTAAATGACACCTTGAGGGATCAGTCAGAAAATCTGGAAGGTGAAATCCTACACAGAACAGTTGGTCTGTTCTCATCAATCAGCCAGGATCAAGAAAAAATGAATAGACATGCAAAGGCCATAATAACAATATACAATATGAGGTATTGATTTAGATCAATAGCTGGAAAGTATTTTTAAGGAACTAGTCTCTTCTGGTGTGAATGAATGATGAAATACAAATAATAGGAATTATTCTTAATTTAGTTATTCATTTAAATGTGATTTTTGTTATAAAAAGGCTTTGAAGGAAAATATATCCAGTTTAAAATCATATTGAAATATAAAAATTACACATATGCACACAGGATGGGCCTAAGAGGAATATTTTATGTAAGTTGAAAGAAAATTGTAGCAACCTGTGTATATATGATTAACACATACAACAATATACACTTGAATATCAGGAAGAAATATTCAACCTAACTTCAGTGAAATAGCTATAAAATAGAAATAGCTAAATCAGTACTAGACAGATAAAAAATTGAAGTTGGAAATTCAAACAGAGCTTAGAATTGCAATTTGGGAATTATTCATTGCAATTCTTTAATAATATTCAAACATTAGCTCCTAGACATACTTAGGTTCTTCACTAAACAAAATTAAACATTTTTTTCAAGTACGCAGAAGGCCTTAACCAAATCTTGCCCTGTTTTAGGGCATAGAGAAATCCTTCATTCACTTGGAAGTATAAATAATATATAGATTAAAATGCAGTAAAAATGGAAATTAGTAGAGAACCAGTAGCTTTCCAAATTCCACAAGTGGGAAATAAACATATTATTAAATAATCATTTGTTTCAGTAGTAAATAATACAATAAATGAAGAAATAATTAAACAATGTAAGCATCAAATGTCAAAGTTTTAACCTAAAACATTACTATGAGGGGCATACACATCTTTAAATATATTTATCAAGATACTTTGTCCAGGAAATAATGCTTAACACAATGAAAGTCAGGTGATTGGAACAGATTAATAAGATAGAAGCAAGGAGAAAATGCCAATAAAAAAACCTAAAATTAAAATTGGAACTAACTACAAAAATAAGGGATGCTTTTAAGTGAATAGAAATAGCAGTAATAAAATATAAGTTAAGAAATTGAAACAGAAAATGAAATGAATGTTCAGAAGCATATAAAATTGCAGAGCTAGTGCAAGAAAATAAAAGAGACCCTAGATATTCAAAAAAGTTTTAAAGAAACTGAAATGGTTAAAGACTTTCTCTTCCTATAATCATTAGTTCCAGTTTACAAGTGAGTGCTCTTAAACCTTTAAGGAACACTTGATAAATATCTTACGCATATGTTTAAAAAAAATGAAAGAAACCCGCTGAGCTCATTTCATCAGGTTAATGCAATCTGATTCTAAAGCCAGCTAAGAATGTTATAAGAAATGACAACTGCAGGTCCACTTTACCTATCCTTGCAAATTTTATAATCCATTAAAAGATATTACTTAACCAAATAAAATGATGTATTAACATTAGTGTGTTATGATCAGGTGATGTTGATATATGAATGACAAGAAGGTGCAGCATCATTAATTCATCCCATAAACAAATGGAAAAAGAAAAATGATAGAATTCTTTTGATCCAGGAAGGAATATATTTTCTAAAATTAAACTACTATTTATGATTTTCAAATTTTTTATATAATTGACATATAACCTTGTATTAGTTTTACATGTACAGCATAATGATTTGATATATGTATGTCTATTTGTGAATCTTTAAAAAACCTTTTTACACCACGAACTTGAAGGGGACGTTCTTGGCTAGATAAAGAATACATACTAGAAACCTAGCTAATATTATATACTAAGTGGGGACCTTTACATGCACCATTCTGTAGGAACAGGAATAAGTCAAGGTTACTCACGGTCTCTGTTGTTCTTTAACATGGAACTGAAAGCCATGAGCAGTTCTACAAAGAAAGATAGGAAGGGAAGTGACCTTATCATCTATCCAGAAAAAAATGAAAGAATCAAGATGTAAAATGTTAAAAATTAAATAAACGAGAGAGATATACCCCCCCCCCCCCGGGTAGTGAGAACGTTATAGAGTCATAGACACATTTTAAAAGTGTGAACCTGGATTAGACATGTTGTTTGTTGTTTAGTTGCTAAGTCATGTCTGACTCTTTTGCAACCCCATGGACTGTAGCCCGCCATTCTCCTCTGTTCATGGGATTTCCCAGGCAAGAATATTGGAGTGGGTTGCCATTTTCCTTCTCCAAGGGATCTTCCTGACCCAGAGACTGAACTCACATCTCCTGTGTCTCCTACATTGGCAGGGAGATTCTCTACCACTGAGCCACAAGGGAAGCATTGA
This sequence comes from Cervus canadensis, assembly GCF_019320065.1. NCBI lineage: Eukaryota > Metazoa > Chordata > Mammalia > Artiodactyla > Cervidae > Cervus > Cervus canadensis. The sequence continues at coordinate 101,680,335 of NC_057389.1, forward strand.
TTAAATCAATTTCATATCTCAGAAAATATCCCTTCATTATTCAGAACTTAATATAATAAAGGTGGCAGCATAAATCAAAGGGAAAAGATAAGATTGTTAACTTCTTTTTGATGGGAAAACTGTTCATTTCATGAAGCAAAGTAAATCTGAATTTCTGCCCACGAACAAATGCAAAAGTGGCATTCAGACAGATTCAAGACATAAATATGTAATATCAAGACATAAATATGTAATCTCAACCAAAGTTAATGGAAGAAAGGGCAAGAGAATTAGTTTTTTGATATTCAAAGATGCAAAGGCTAAGGATATTTTAAAAAAATGCAAACATCCACATTAAGGATTTTTATTCACAAAGGAAATTCTGGACAAAGTTATTAGGCAGATGGAACATTGGGAAAAATAATTGCATTGTGTAAAACTGACAAAGAAATACTATCTAGAAGAATGAACATGAATTAGAAACCTTGGTACAAATATGAGCAGAGAAATTACAGGAGTTTGTAAAGATGTGCCAAATGTAAAGATGCTTAGTAAAACAGGGAAGGGGAGTGGGCACACACACACACATACACACACAGGGGAATTTCACTGTATAATTATTTAATTCCCCCAATTAGAAAATGCTTGGATTATGGGGAGAAAAGAATCCTCCTACAATGCTGGTGAGAATGTAGAATGGTGGAAATTCAGAATAGGCTTGCTCTGTACTCCAGCAAATTTGGTCCTAAGTATATTTCAATTTCTGAAATCTTTTTGTAGGGGAGCAGGTAAGAGGATGTTCCTTTTATTAGTGGGGGACTTGGACAAGCCTGCAGAAGGCAGAAAGATGGGGTGGATGCAAACACTGGAGCCCCAGCCAGGTGTACACATAGCAGTGTAAGTGGATTTTTAAAAATAAAATTGAGTGAATAAAGCAAAAAACAAAGTGAACTGTCTATGAAAAGTGAAGTGAGGTTGCTCAGTCTTGTCCGACTCTTTTGCAACCCCATGGACTATAGCCTACCAGGCTCCTCCCATGGGATTTTCCAGGCAAGAGTACTGGAGTGGGTTGCCATTTCCTTCTCCAGAGGATCTTCCCCACCCAGGGATTGAACCCAGGTCTCCCACATTGCAGGCATACGCCTTACCGTCTGAGCCACCAGGGAAGTCACTGTCTATAATTCCACATAAAAAATATAGCACATGAAACTGCTTCCTATGAAAGGGGAACAGTTGATACATGTCACTGCACATTTGTCAGAATCCATAGAATGTACCACACAGAGAGCGAAGCTTAAGGTAAACTTGGAGTTTGGTTAATTATTATGTATCTATATAGGTCCCTCAATTATAACAAATGTATCACACTCATGCAACATGTAAATGACAGAAGAAACTATATAGGGAAGGAGGTAAGTGGGAACTCCATATACTTTCTGATCAGTTTGTCTGTAAACCTAAAAGGTCTCTGATAAATTAAAGCCCATTAATTTGAGAATTAAAAGGTTAAAAAGAAATGCATATGGAAAACTAGATAAACGTGCAAGAACATATACAAATCAAAGAGCACTCAGCTTCAGCCTCAGCATTCATGATCACTTTGGGCCACATCATTCTTTGGCTGTCCTTTTCATTGTAAAACGTTTAGCAGAAACACTGGCCTCTACTAATCAGATGCCAATAACATCCCCTTCTCACCATGAACTGTGACAACTAAAAAAATTTCCTGTTTATGTCCAAATGTGCTCTGTGGGCCAGAATCAGCCTGAGCTCAGAACCGCAGTCCTAGAAGTTGCCAGGGGCACACAGGCTAAGCGAGAACTAGGGATGCACATTTCTTCCTACCTGCTCTCTCCTGGCCCCCCTCTGCCTGGTCTGTCTCTTCCGAGAAATGGCCAGCAGGGAAGGGCAGAAGAGAGTGTCCGGCTTGCTGCTGTCTGTGGCATCCACAGGCAGGGGTGGGGGCAGACCTAAGGACTCTTCTCCCTGATACAGTGTGCTTTATCCCTGCTGACGTCTCCAGCAGACTGTTCCCAAGAGTCTGTCCATGAAACCAGACCAAAAGGGCAGTCCTCTGGGTATGGAGAAACCAGGTGGGACCTCAGAGGGCTGTCTGGCACCTGTAGTCTCTGCTTCCTCCTAGAGAGACTGCAGCCCCTATTGAGGGCTGAGGAGCAACTAGCTATGGGAGAGAAAAGCCTGAATACAGATGCCCAACCCCCTCAGGGTCAAGTCAGAGGGAAGGCAGGAGCTAGACAGGTCCAGAGTGAGAATCCACTGTGGTGCCCTCAGGGAAAGGGAAGTTGGAAGACTTCTCAGAAAAAGTGTAACTTGGAGCTGGGTCTTGGAGAACGACTTCTCTTGGGGGTAATGTAAGTGCTCAGGGTGTTCTAGCCAAACTGCAAAACCTCACCTCTCTTCTCAGTCAAGTTCTACCCTATTCCTGTTGTCCTGCTGATCTAAACCAGACAGTCTGACACTAGCATATGTGTCCCTAGGATAAAATATAAATATTTGACCTCTCATTCTTCATCTTGTTCCTGACACTCAGCACTTAAATTTGTTAGTATCTTAAGAGTGATAAGTTTCTTTTTTATGCTGATGAGATGACTAGAGGCTGGGGGCCTCTAGGTAGCTACAGGATGAGGACTGGTCTCCAGAAACACCAACCATGAGAAATTTTGTTCTGTGTATGCCTTGTCTTTACTGCTCTATCCTGCTTTGGCCCAGAGTGGTTGCTACTAACCTAGAAAGGAGGCTCTGGGGGAGACAGAGGTGTAAGATGGGAGCACTCCTGTGATGTGTATGTGTATTTGCTCAGCACTGGTGTGTGAATGATCTTCTATGAGACCAGAGGAGACAGAATTCAGTCCACCTGCCATAAGAGCTCGGAAAGCCCAGCCTCAAAAGGAGAGTCTGCTGTTGTTCAGTCACTCACTTGTGTCTGACTGTTTGTGATCCCACAGACTACAGCATGCCAGGCTTCCCTGTCCTTCATTCTTTCCCAAAGTTTGCTCAAACTCATGTCCATTGAGTCGGTGATGCCATCCAACCACCTTATCCTGTGTCGCCCCCTTCTTCTCATGCCTCCAATCTTTCCCAGCATCAGGGTCTTTTCCAATGAGTTAGCTCTTTGAATCAAGTGGCCAGGGGCTATAGATTAAGTTAAACACCAATAGCCAATGATTTTATTAACCATGGATCTGTGATGAAACCTTTATAAATGCTCCCAAAGCAGCACAATTTGGAGAGTTACTAAGCTGGTGACCACATGGAGGTGCTGGTAGAGTGGTGTGTCCAGGAGGGATGGAAGCTCCTTGTACATTCCCCCACACCTTGCCTATGGCTCCCTTTCTATTTGGCTGTTCTTGAGTTGTGTCTTTGATAATAAACTGGTCATAGCCATTGAAACACTTGTCTGAGTTCCATGAGTCATTCTACCAAAGTGTGAAATCTGAAGAGGGGGTGCTTTTTGGCCAATTCAGGTGGAAGTGTGGGTCCCACAGGAACCCAGTACTTGCAACTGATGTCTGAAGTGGAGGCAGTCTAGTGGACCTGAGCCCTTCACCTCTGAAGTCTCAAAGTAAGTTCAGGTAGTTAGTGTCTGAGTTGAAATGAATTGTAGTACATCCAATTGGTGTGCAGAGTTGGAGAACTATCCTTGGTGTGGAAAGAAGCCACACGGTTGGTGTCTTAAGTGTTGTGAGTAAAAGCAATTGGCCCTTATCTCCTTCTGTCTAGTCAGCAACACTGCCCACTTCACTCCTGTAATCAGCTTCAAATCTGGCCATTCAACAGTCCAGGGTGCCTGCACCTCCCACACCCTACCTCTCCCCATCTCTTCCTAGGTCTCATCACACCCACCCCTGCTATCAGCAGCATACTCCCCTCACAACATCCAGAAAGAGCTCTCTATATCAAGAATCTAACGATGCTACTTGTTCTTGAAACCAACTCCTTGTTACGACCACTTTGGAATGTATTAAAAGCTCTTGGAGCCTCACTCTCTTTATTTGACAAGTAGTTCTCACCTTGTTGGTATTGGAGAAGACTCTTGAGAGTCCCTTGGACTGCAAGGAGATCCAACCAGCCAATTCTAAAGGAAATCCATCCTGAATATTCATTGGAAGGACTGATGTTGAAGCTGAAACTCCAATACTCTGGTCACCTGATGTGAAGAACTGACTCACTGGGAAAGACCCTGATGCTGAGAAAGATTGAAGGTGGGAGGAAAAGGGGATGACAGAGGATGAGATGGTTGGATGGCATCACTGACTTGATGGACATGAGTTTGAGCAAGCTCCGGGAGTTGTTGATGGACAGGGAAGCCTGGCATAATGCAGTCCATGGAGTTGCAAAGAGTCAGAAATGACTGAGAAACTGAACTGAACTGAACTGAACCTTGTAGGATGGGTGTGAAGAGTAAATGTGATTATGGATTTTGTGTGTTTTGCAGTGAATCTGGAAAATAGAGGACATTCCAGGTAAGTTAGTTCCATTCTCCCTCCTTGTTGCATCCTACATTTAAAATTAAAATAATGTGTACTGCAATTTCCTCATCCATTCATCTGCCAATGGACATCTAGGTTGCTTCCATGTCTTAGCTATTGTAAATAGTGATGCAATGAACATTGGGGTGCTTGTGTCTTTTTCAATTCTGGTTTCCTCGGGATATGCCCAGTAGTGGGATTGCTGGGTCATACGGTAGTTTTATTCCTAGTTTTTAAAGGAATCTCCATACTTTTCTCCATAATGATTATATCAGTTTGCATTCCCACCAACAGTGCAAGAGGGCTCCCTTTCTCCACACTGCCTCCAGCATTTATTGTTTGTAGACTCTTTGATGATGGCCATTCTGACTGGACTATTGTAATCATCCTCCAATTAAAATAACTAAATAAAAATTAAAATAATAGTAAGAGAATAAAAGTGTAGGGGAATGTCTATGACAACATGCAGTTAAAGAAAAGAGCATTTAGAATGATTGCTTCCTTGAAATAGCTGCCTCTGCTTCACTGAGAATTGGCAGGGACCTTTCATGATAGAGCTGAGCAGAAGGCTAGAACCAGGTTCTTTCTCCAAATAAATCAACTGATGCTCATCTCTATGGATATCTTGTATCATGGGCCCAATGCTGAGTTAGAAAGGATTATGGTGCACAGCCATGGCCAAAGACAGAGGTGATCTGTTCCCTGGGCTTCTTAGGGTCCAGGGGAGAAGGTGTCATGTAACCAAGGATGAAAACACAGAGGGGTCTGAGGTGTGATGTGGGAATCCTAAGGGTCTGTGGGAGCTGAGTTTCAATCAAAGACCAGCCTGGGGCTTAAAGAAAACTGCTAGAGAGGAATGATGTCTAAAATGAGACCTGGAGGGTAAGTAGATGTGATACAGGTGAGGTAGGAAATAGGATCAGAGTTTTCTACATAGAGGGGACAGAAAAGTGCAAAATATCAAGGTGACAAAATCATGGTGCATTCAGGGACAATGGTGTGCCTGGTGAGCCCTGGAGAGTTAGATGTGGTTCGGGGGTTTCTGGAATATGAAGGCATAGAGGTGGGAAGGGTAAGAGCAGGCAAGACTATGAGGTCCATTTGAAGAGTTTGTTCCAAGGGCAGTGGGGTACCATAAATATTTTAAATACATTTAAAAAAGTTTATAAAATATTCCATGATATGAACATATTCATAAACATTTGGGTTGTTTCCACTTTAGTGATCCTATAAATGGTGTTCCCGTGAATAACTAGTACATGTCCTTTAGTAAATAATGCTTATTTGTGTTCCTTTGGGTCCGCACCTAGATGTGTAATTGCTGAATCATAGTGGAGATCTATGTTCACCTGGAATAGATGCTGCCAATCAGTTTTCCAAAGCGGTGATACCACCGAGTTGGTTTCAAGCACAAGCAGCAGCATCAGACTCTTGATGTAGAAAGCTCTTTGTGGATGCTGTGAGGGTAGTAGGCTGGGTGTGGTGAGACCTAGGAAGAGATGGGGAGAGGTTGAGGCACACTGGACTGAGTTGAATAGCCAGATTTGAAGCTGATGACAGGAGTGAAGTGGACAGTGTTGCTGACAAGACAGAGGGAGAAAGTAGTCAATTGTTTTTATTCATAACACTTATGACACCAACTGTGTGGCTTCTTTCCATATCAAGGATAGATCTCCAACTCTGGACACCAACTCAGTGTCCTACAATTCAATTCAGTTCTGACACCAGCTACCTAGAGTTACTCTCAGGCTTCAGAGGTGAAGGTCCCAGGCCCACAAGACTGTCCCCACTTCAGACATCAGTTGCAAGTACTGGGTGCCTGTGGGACTCACACTTCCATTAGAATTGGCCAAAAAGTTGGAACTTTCCATAACACACCTCCTTTTCAGGTTCCACACTTTGATAGAATGACTCATGGAACTCAGGAAAGTTCTTCAATTGTTATTCAGTTCAGTTCAGTTCAGTCACTCAGCCCTGTCTGACTTTCTGTGACCCCATGGACTGCAGCATGACAGGCCTCCCTGTCCATCACCAACTCCCGGAGTTTACTCAGACTCATGTCTCTTGAGTAGGTGATGCCATCCAACCATCTCATCTTCTGTCATCCCCTTCTCCTCCTGCCTTCAATCTTTCCCAGCATCAGGGTCTTTTCAAATGAGTCAGCTCTTCGTATCAGGTGGCCAAAGTATTGGAATTTCAGCTTTAACATCAGTCCTACCAAGGAACACCCAGGACTGATATCTTTTAGGATGGACTGGTTGGATCTCCTTGCTGTCCAAGGAACTCTCAAGAGTCTTCTCCAACACCACAGTTCAAAAGCATCAATTCTTTGGTGCTCAGCTTTCTTTATAGTCCAACTCTCACATCCATACATGACTACTGGAAAAACCATAGCCTTGACTAGACAGACCTTTGTTGGCAAAGTAATGTCTCTGCTTTTTAATATGCTGTCTAGGTTGGTCATAACTTTTCTCCCAAGGAGTAAGCATCTTTTAATTTCATGGCTGCAGTCACCATCTGCAGTGATTTTGGAGCCCCCCAAAATAATGTCTGCCACTGTTTCCACTGTTTCTCCATCTATTTGCCATGAAGTGATGGGACTGGTGGAGAAGGCAATGGCAACCCACTCTGGTACTCTTGCTTGGAAAATCCCATGGACAGAGGAGCCTGGTGGGCTGCAGTCCATGGGGTCAAGAGTCGGACATGACTGAACAACTTCACTTTCACTTTTCACTTTCATGCATTGGAGAAGGAAATGGCAACCCACTTCAGTATTCTTGCCTGGAGAATCCCAGGTATGGGGGAGCCTGGTGGGCTGCCACCTATGGGGTCACACAGAGTTGGACATCATTGAAGTGACTTAGCAGCAGTAGCAGCAGACGCAACTGAATGCCATGATCTTAGTTTTCTGAATGTTGAGTTTTAAGCCAACTTTTTCACTCTCCTTTTTCACTTTCATCAAGAGGCTCTTTAGTTCTTCTTCACTTTCTGCCATAAGGGTGGTGTCATCTGCATACCTGAGGTTACTGATATTTTTCCTGGCAAACTTGATTCCAGCTTGTGCTTCATCCAGCCCAGCATTTCTCACGATGTACTCTGCATATAAGTTAAATAAGTAGGATGACAATATACAGCCTTGATGTACTCCTTTTCCTATTTGGAACCAGTCTGTTGTTCCATGTCCAGTTCTAACTGTTGCTTCCTAACCTGCATAAAGATTTCTCAAGAGGTAGGTCAGGTGGTCTGGTATTACCATATCTTGAAGAATTTTTCACAGTTTATTGTGATCCACACAGTCAAAGGCTTTGGCATAGTCAATAAAGCAGAAATAAATGCCTTTCTGGAACTCTCTTGCTTTTTTGATGACCCAACTGATGTTGGCAATTTGATCTCTGGCTCCTCTGCCTTTTCTAAAACCAGCTTGAACATCTGGAAGTTCATGGTTTACGTATTTTTTATTATAAAAGACATGACTCAGAAACAGCCCAATATAAGGGGTGCATAGGGCAAGGTGTGGGCGAAGGTGCAAGGAACTTCCATCCCTCTCTGAATACATCACTCTACCAGTACCTCCATATGGTCACAAACTCTCCCAATTCTGTTGTTCAGGGAACATTTATAAAGGCTTCACCACAGAGCTATAATTAATTAAATCATTGGCCATTGGTGCTTACCGTAATCTAGAGCCCCTCTCCTCTCACTGAATGTCTAAGGGGTGGGGCTGACAGCTTCACTCCCTTTTCATGCTTAATCTTTCTGGAGACCAGTCCCCACCCTGAAGCTATCTAGACCCCCCAGCCTCTAGTTATCTCAGCACAAAAAAGACACTCTTACCAATCCTAAGATGTATGTGTGTGTGTGTGTATCTGGGTCTGTGTCTGTGTGTTAAGTCACTTCAGTTGTGTCTGACTCTTTGTGACCTTATGGACTATAGTCAAAGGAGCCAGGTTCCTCTGCCCATGGGCTTCTCCAAGAAAGAATACTGGAGTGGGTTGCCATGTTCTCTTCCAGGGGATCTTCCTGACCTAGGGATCAAACCCGTGTCTCTTACATTTCCTGCATTGGCAGGTGGGTTCTTTATCACTAGCGCCACCTGGGAAGCCCCAGTCTTAAGATAGTAGGAGTTTTATAGGCTGAGTGTCATGAATGAGAGACAAATACTCCAAAATTAAATATTTATATTTTATCAAAGGAAGGCATATGCTAATATCACATTTTCTGCTTTAGATCAACAGGGCAAGAGGGTTTGGACAGAACTTGATTGAGAAGAGAGGTAAGGCTTTCCAGTTTGGTTAGAAGATGCTAGGGAGGAGCCAAGATGGCGGAGGAGTAGGACGGGGAGACCACTTTCTCTCCTACAAATTCATCAAAAGAATAACTGAATGCAGAGCAAACTTCGCAAAACAACTTTTGATCACTAGCTGAGGTCATCAGGCACCAAGAAAAGCAGCCCATTGTCTTCGAAAGGAGGTAGGACAAAATATAAAAGATAAAAAGTGAGACAAAAGAGCTAAGGACGGAGATCCGTTCCGGGAAGGGAGTCTTAGGCGGCATTGCTTGGGGTAGGGTCCGGGCCTGAGTGCCCTGAGGACAATCGGAGGGAGCTTCTGTGAGTTGCCAACTTGAACTGTGGGAGACCAAAAGAGAGAGAGTAAATTAACTGGCCCGAAGACACTGCCGGCCGTTCGCAGAACAAAGAGACCGAGAAAGTCCAGAGAAGAGCTCGCAGGCTGCGGACCGGCCCAGCCCCGCCGGAGGCAGGAGGCAGGGGGGAGGGGAAGGTCGCGGCGAGACACAGGGCGCAGGCACCCGACCGGCGAGGGTGGGGACTGGGGCTGGGGACGCGGAGGGCAGAAGGCGCAGGCACCTGACTGGCGCCAGCGGAAACTGAAACTGGGTCCGTGGGAGGGAGTGGGCGTGCCACACCTGGGTAGAGTGCCGCCCACCAAGCCCCTGGCTGCCTGGACCGCTCTAACGGGGAAGGCACAGAGGGCAGGCGCAGCTTTTCGTTCCGCGCTTCTGTGGAACACCCGAGGGCTGGAACCTCGCACAGCGCGGGAGCACTCCATATAGAACAGCCGGGAGCCCGAGCAGCGCAGACGGAGAAAGCAGCGCCAGCCCGTCCCCGCGGCGCCAGCCCGTCCCCGCGGTGCCAGCCTGTCCCCGCGGCGCCAGCCCCTCCCCGCGGTGCCAGCCTGTCCCCGCGGCGCCAGCCCCTCCCCGCGGCACCAGCCCCTCCCCACAGAGCGACGGAACTAGCTACCTGAATAAGAGTCCACCTCCGCCCGCCTGTGTCAGGGTGGAAATGAGGCTCTGAGGAGACCGGCAAACAGAAGCCAAATAAACAAAGGGAACTGCTTCAGAAGGGACCAGTGCAACAGATTAAAATCCCTGTAGAAAACACCGACTACACTGGAAGGGGCCTGTAGATATCGAGAAGTGTAAGCTGGAACGAGCCGAACCCACACTGACCGCAACAGCTCCAGAGCAACAGCTCCAGAGAAACTCCTAGATATAATTTTACTTTTCTCTCTCTTTTTTTTCTTTTCTTTTTTTCTTTTTTCTCTTTTATTTTCCTTTAAAATTCCCTATTACTCCCCCATTACTCCTTAACTTTCATTTCCATAGATTTTTACGATTTTTTTAATTAGGGAGAAAAAAAACCTTTTTTTTTCTTTCTTTCTTTTTTTTTCTTTTTTCTTCTTTTTTTTCTTTCCTTTTTCTCTTCTATTTTCTATTTTTCTTTTTCTCTTATTTCTTTTAAAGTCCTCTAGTTCTCCTCTACTACTCCTTAATTTTCATTTTCAATACACTATAACCTTACAAAAAAAAAAAAGAAGAGAAGCCCTATTTTTAAACCGAAGATTATTCTCTCCCAATCTTGACTCTCTGTTTTCTACCTCAGAACACCTCTATTTCCTCCTTTCCCCTTCTCTTCCCAATCCAATTCTGTGAATCCTTGTAGGTGTCTGAGATACGGAGAACACTCTGGGAACAGACAGCTGCTAGATCTGTCTCTCTCCTCTTGAGTCCCCCTTTTCTCCTCCTGCTCATCTCTATCTCCCTCCTCCCTCTCCTCTTCTTCATGTAACTCTGTGAACCTCTCTGGGTGTCCCTAACAGGGGAGAATCTTTTTGCCATTAACCTAGAAGTTTTCTTATCAGTGCTGTATAGTTGGAGAAGTCCTGAGACTACTGAAAGAATAAAACTGAAATCCACAGGCAGGAGACTTAAGCCCAAAACCTGAGAACACCAGAAAACTCCTGACTACATGGAACTTTAAGTAATAAGTGACTGTCCAAAAGCCTCCATACCTACACTGAAACCAACCACCACCCAAGAGCCAATAAGTTTTAGAGCAAGACATACCACGCAAATTCTCCAGCAACACAGGAACATAGCCCTGAACGTCAACATACAGGCTGCCCAAGGTCACACCTAACACATAGCCCCAACTAAAACCCATTACTGGGCACTCCATTGCTCTCCAGAGAGAAGAAATCTAGTTCCACGCACCAGAACACTGACTCAAGCTTCCCTAACCAGGAAACCTTGACAAGCCAATCGTCCAACCCCACCCACTGGGTAAAACCTCCACAATAAAAAGGAACCACAGACCTCCAGAATACAGAAAGCCCACTCCAGACACAGCAATCTAAACAAGATGAAAAGGCA